>NW_020837974.1:15853330-15882758 GCF_003676395.1 Aethalodelphis obliquidens
TTTTTTTTTTTTTTTTTTTTTTTTTGCGGTACGTGGACCTCTCACTGTTGTGGCCTCTCCCGTTGCGGAGCACAGGCTCCGGACGTGCAGGCCCAGCGGGCATGGCTCACGGGCCCAGCCGCTTCGCGGCATGTGGGATCTTCCCGGACCAGGGCACGAACCCGTGTCCCCTGCATCGGCAGGCGGACTCTCAACCACTGCGCCACCAGGGAAGCCCTAATTCTCTGCTTTTAATTTTGTCCCTCTAAAATCCATCTTCCATGCTGGCAGAATCAACTTCTGAGGCAAGGCTGACTGTGGCACACGTTACCTTAAAAGCTGTTAGCAGCTCAGCACTGTCCACAGGATAAAGTCCAAGCGCTTTAGCCTGCGCACAGGCTCCTTATGTTCTGGCTCTGCCAGCCTCTCTGGTCTTCTTTTCCACCGCCTTCTCACCATGCACTGTGTGCTGTGGTCCTGTTGAAGTGATTGTAGTCTTTCTCCCTTCATACTCAGGCTGTACCATCAGCCAGGAATGCCCTTGTCCCGGTCTTTCCCTGCCATGTTCTACTCAGTCCTTCATGGCTTACCTCAGATGTCCCTTCCTCCAGGAAACCTTCCCTGATATCCATTGCCCCTACTCCGATTAGGTGCCTCTTCTGTGCATCTTTGTAATTGCATTTCCCTCACATATTGCAATTATCTCCCCTGCTAGCTTGTGACCTTTTGAGGGCAGGAAAGGTATCTTACTCTTCCTGGCCTTTAGTAGAGTTTGGAATTGCCTTATGATAGAGATGAATGAGAAATCACCTTTTTTTTTTTTTCTTTTTTGGCGGTACGCGGGCCTCTCACTGTTGTGGCCTCTCCCGTTGCGGAGCACAGGCTCCAGACGCGCAGGCTCAGCGGCCGTGGCTCACGGGCCCAGCCGCTCCGCGGCATGTGGGATCCTCCCGGACCGGGGCACGAACCCGTGTCCCCTGCATCGGCAGGCAGACTCTTAACCACTGCGCCACCAGGGAAGCCCGAGAAATCACCTTTTAGTTTAAGGAGTTTCTGGGACAAAGGAAACTAACTTTAAACCTCCCATTTAACAGTCCTTTATATACAGTTTCTCAGTAGTCCTCTCATAACTTTGTGATGTAGGTGGTGGCATTCCTTTTTACATTTATAAGGAAGAGACTTAGGTTATCACTTGCCAAGACTCCCCAACTTCTAAGGAACAACTGGGCTTTGAGCTCAGGTCTATCTGGAAACCCAAGCTCTTTCTTCCATTCCACTCACCTGGTACTGGCTCCTACAACTAACTGTTTCAAGACTGATGGGGTATCTTGAGTGCGAAGCTCTGAAAGAACAGTGAGCAAACAGTGCAAGGAGAGCTTCATTTGCTTGGGAATGTGGGGTGATTTCAGGGAGGAGGAGGTAGCGGAAATTGCAGATGGTGCAAGGGATCTTGAGTTTTGTAGAAGGAAACTCAGACAGTTGCTTCTAAGGGGACAGGGAAGTATGTTTGTTATGTATTTTATTTTATGGATAATAATTGCTGTTACTTACTGAGTCACTGCTATGTGTTAGCTCATATAACCTCTTAGGTAGATACTATTTTTCTCTCCATCTTACACATGAGGAAATTGAGGCTTAGAGAGTGACTTGCCCAAGGCCACACAGTGAATAGGTGGCAAACCTAGAACTTGGATCCAGGTCTAATGCAAAGTGTAGCTTTTCAGTATTCCGTGCTCTCTCCCCAAACTTGTATATGTCTTAAGTGGGATTTGAACACAGCCTCTGTATAGCGATCCAACATGAGAATGTGATCTCTGTTCAGAGATTCCAAGGAAATTCCATTTAGTGTGGTGAACTAGGACCTTGGATGGCCAGAATGACCAGACATCCTAATGTTTGGTATTGGTAGCTCACAAAATGCTTTTATGGTCTGATCTGTCATGTTTGAGCTTGGGGAAGTGGCTTGCCTCAGTACCCCCAGCAATCTGGATTTTATACTACTGCTACTGACCTCTTCCATACTCCCCATATCCTCAGAGAGAGCTCCATTCCTGTGGATGTGGCTCGGCAGCGGGAGCTCAAATGGCTGGAGATGTTCAGTCACTGGGATAAATGGCTTTCACGGCGTTTCCAGAAGGTTTGAGAAGGCTGTGGTGGGCAGGGCAATGGACATGGTGGGGGTGGGGAGGACAGGGTGGGCCCTTGTGCTCTGGGGAAGCCCAGGAACCTGATAGTATCTGCTCTCCGGACCATGTTGGGGGTAGGTGGTACTTGGGCCTTGGGGGAGGAGTAGCTTTAAAGATAGAAGGCCAGGCGGGGTCCAGTGGAGTGAAGCCTATGGGATGTGGGACGAGTGTCCCAGGGAGCCCAAGGACTGCTGGGGAAAGCTTGGAGGCTGTGCCTGCCACTGAAGCTGTTCCCCTGCCTGCCACTCTGCCTTAGGTGAAGCTGCGCTGCCGGAAGGGGATCCCATCCTCCCTCAGAGCCAAGGCCTGGCAGTACTTGTCCAATAGCAAGGAACTCCTGGAGCAGAACCCGGGCAAGTTTGAGGTGCGCACAGCTCCAGGGTGTGGGGACGTGTGACAGTGTCTGTGTGAAGGGTATCATCAGTTCCCCCAGATCCTGAGATAATCTCAGCTGTCCCACTGCAGGAGTTGGAACGGGCTCCTGGGGACCCTAAGTGGCTGGATGTGATTGAGAAGGACCTGCACCGTCAGTTCCCTTTCCATGAGATGTTTGCTGCTCGAGGCGGGCATGGGTAAGGCGACCTGACTATATGAGTCAGTGGTGGATACAGGGCTGGGTTGAAAGCAGTCTTGCCTTCCAGAACTTCTACAGGAGTGGTCCTTAATGGATTGAGTGTCTAGCCATGTTGAAGGAAGTCTCCTGGGAGGGAGACTGTGATTCAGGGTGATGGGGGTGGGGTGGGGTGCTGGTGAGGGGAAGGGGAGGCACATCAAGGGCTCATTGAAGAGGTTGCATTTGAACTAGGTTTTAAAGGATAGATGGGAGCAGAGCAAGGGGCAGGTTTTTCCTGGCTTGGGGGTTATGTAAGCTGTGTCTGGGCAGTGGGGTTGGGTAGAGCTGAGGCTGGAAAAGCAATTAAGGGCCCTTAAATGCTGTGCCCAGGCCCTTCGATCTTTGTTCTGTTTGCCCGGCTTCCTCACGAAGGCTATAGATCGCTTCCTAGTAGTGTGCGATGTTTTTAGGTGGTTCTCAGCTCCTTGTGGGAGCATGTGGATGGACATTTAACAGTAGGTTCATCCTTTCAGCAAATATTAGTCAAGCGTCTGCTATCTGCCAGGTACTGTTTTAGCTACAGATGACAGCTGCCCCCTCAGGGCTTATATTTTAGTAAGGATAGACAATAAATAAAAGAATGAAAGTATGTTGTATGTACAATGGTGGTAAATAGAAGAGTTTAAAGCAAGAAAGGGGAAAAGAGAATGTGAGCCGAGATTTGGTTACAAGTGACCTGATCTGACTTGTGTTTTAAAAAGATCATTCTGGGACTTCCCTGGCCGTCTAGTGGTTAAGACTCTGTGCTTCCACTGCGGGGGGCATGGGTTTGATCCCTGGTTGGGGAACTAAGATCCCACATGCTGCGCAGCACGGCTGGAAGCAAAAAAAAAGGATCATTTCTGGCTGCTGTGCTGACAATAGACTATAGGAGACAAGGGCAGAAGCAGAGAGACCAGGTAGACTATTTCCATAATCCAGGAAAGAGATGATGATAGATAGACCAGGATGGTAGCTGTGAAACTGGATATATTTTGAAGGTAAAGCCAAAAGAATTTGCCAGTGGATTAGATGTGGGGAGAGAGAGAGAGAGAGAAAGAGAGAGAGAGAGAGTGTGTGTGTGTGTGTGTGTGTGTGTGTGTGAGTGAGTGAGTGAGAGAGAGAGAGAGAGAGAGAGAGATAGTAGTTAAGGAAGACTCTCAAGGTTTTTGGTCTTAGAAACTAGAATGAATGGAGTTGCAATATACTGATATGGATGGGAAAACTGGGGGGAACGTAGGCTTGAAGGGTATATCAGGAGCTCATTTTTGGAATGTGAAGTTTGAAATACTCACTGGATATCCAGATGGAGATGCCAAGTAAGCTGGATGTACAGTGGACACAACATCCAGGGCGAGGTTTAAACTGGAGACAGATTGGAAATTGAGAGTTGTCAGGCTCTACACGGGACCAGATCTCACCCATGGGACTAGATGAGGTCATCAAGGCAGCAAGTGTAGATATGAAAGGAAGCTGTTCAAAGATTGAGCCCTGCAGCTCCAACATTTCAAGAATGGGAAGATGAGAAAGAACCTGTAAAGGAGCCTGGAAGAAGCTGGTGAGGTATAACGAAAACCAGGAGAGTGTGATTCCTGGAAGCAAAGTGAAGAGGGGTTTCGGGATCAGCTGTATGAAATGCTGCTGACGGGTCAAGTAAAGTGAAGTCTGCAAATCGACCTCTGGATTAGGCAATGTGGAGGCCATTGGTGACCTTGATAAAAGCAGTTTTGTGTGGAGCAGTGGGCTAAAGCCTGACTGGAGGATGGGAGGAAAGAACTTGAAGATAGCAAGTCTGTACTCTAGGTGGGTTTGGCTGAATAGGTAGGAAAGAAACGATGTGGTATTCAGAGGGGAAGGCTGGGTAGAGAGAGGTTTTTGTTTGTTTTTTGGCCATGCCCTGTGGCATGCGGGGTCTTATTTTCCCGACCAGGGCTCGAACCCGCACCCCCTGCAGTGGAAGCATGGAGTCTTAACCATTGGGCCGCCAGGGAAGTCACGAGGTATTTTTTTTTTTAAGCTAGAAGAAGTGACATGTTGGTATGCCAGCCTCTGTAGTTAGAGAAAAATGGATGACGCACAAACAATGGGAAGGTTGCTGGAGGGATGGCCTGTGTAGGCGAGAGGGGATGGGACCCAGTGTCCAAGTGGAAAGGCTGTGGTTGGCCAGGATCACAGATAGTTCACCCATAGCAACGGGAGAAGGCAGGGGCACAGAAGCAGGCAGGTGGGTGAATGTAGCATGGGAGCTTAGGGAAGTTACATGTTTATTTTAATATATATTAGATGAAATAACTAGTATATCAAACCTGTCATTTCATGGACGTTATTACAAAGTGGAGAAAAAATAAATAATAGTGGGGTGGTGTGCAGATAAAGCACAAATGAAGATCACACTCCAGTGACTGAATTTTGAGAAACACTATGTAAGCCGTGGTCAGGTGTGTGTGACTGGAGGCAGGGAGAGGATCTGGGAGGTTATTACATCGTCCTGGTTAAGAGATGAAGGTCTGAGCTGCTCAGTGGCTGTGGCGGCGGAGAGAGGGAATAGACGTGCGGAGAGAGGGAATAGACGTGAATAAAATTCAGAAGGTAGTGTTGATACGACTTGATAATTAGCTGTGGGGAGTGATGGAAGGCTCGCTGTTTTCTGATGTGGGGCTGAGGGGATGGGATTCCCACACACAGAGATGGGGCACCCTCAGGGAAGAGGAACAGATCTAGGGCAGAGAGTTTATTCTTTTGGATGCAGAGACAAGAGAAAGGTCTGAGGCACAGCTGGCTTCCCAAGCCTACACCGAGAACCAGGGCTCTGCCCGGCGGGACTGATGAATTCCAGACAGATAGGGCAGGGCCTGCCCTGGGAGAGTGCCTGCTCTGGGGCAGTAAAAGCATTCAGACAGTGCCAGAGGAGGGCTGACGCTGTTGAAAAGCTTCCTGAAGAAGATGACCTTGAAGGTTTACGGGATGGGAGCAGACAGAGAGAGAGCACAGCCCGTGTGGGGACACGGGTGGGGAGCACGTGGGTGTGCAGGCAAGGGCGGAAGCCTAGAGCCTGGAACAAAGCTTAGGTTACGGTCTGAGTCTTTGGCTTAAGCTTGATAGGCAGGATTAGGAAGGTGGATAGAGGTTGTGGTGGTAAAGCTCTGGGGTTGATCTGCCACGGGATATAGGGGGGCTCTCGGGGGGTGCGGGTTAGTTTGGGGGCGAGAGCTCCCAACTCCTGTGACTTTCCTCATGGTCTTTCCCCATACCCACAGGCAACAGGACCTGTATCGAATCCTGAAGGCCTACACTATCTACCGGCCTGACGAGGGCTACTGCCAGGCCCAGGCCCCCGTGGCCGCAGTGCTGCTCATGCACATGCCTGCTGAGGTCAGCAGACGCTGGGCCTGGTTGGGGAGGGGCTGGGAGGATCTTGGCCTACAGTGGTGATGGGGGAGCTCCCTCCTCCCTGTTTCTCAGGCCCCATCCCTCCCTCCTTGTTCTTGCCCTTCTCAGCAAGCCTTTTGGTGCCTGGTGCAGATCTGCGACAAGTACCTCCCCGGTTACTATAGTGCAGGGCTGGTGAGTGTCTGGAGGCTGGGTGCAACTGGGGCTGTGGCTTTTCCCCAAGACTGCAGGGTGGTCCTTCTCCTGCCCCACGCTGTACCATTCTGTCCCTCTGTTCTGGGCCTCTCCTACTGAGGTGAGGATCCCACTTCGTGGATGGGTACTGACTACCAGGGCCGGTTCTATCCCAAGGGTCCTCAGCAGGCCTCTTCTCATGGTTTGTCCCACTTCCAGGAGGCCATTCAACTGGATGGAGAAATCTTTTTTGCGCTGTTGCGCCGGGCCTCCCCACTGGCACATCGGCACCTGCGACGGCAGCGCATTGACCCCGTGCTGTACATGACAGAATGGTTCATGTGCATCTTTGCCCGCACCCTTCCCTGGGCTTCAGTGCTACGTGTCTGGGATATGTTCTTCTGTGAAGGTACTTCTGTAGCCATTTCAGGCCATGACGGGGCTGCGGTTTCCATGGTGGCTGCCAGAGGGTGGCCTGCTGACATAAGGCTTCACTGGAAGATGTCTTGGGGCTGGAGAAACTGAGGCCTGATCTTGTTGGCTCTGCCACCAGCCCACAGCTTGCTTTACCTCCCAGGAACCTAAAACCCATGGCAGCTTGTTTCCCTTCTTAGGGCCTCAGTTTCCTCATTTGTAAGGTTGGCAGTAGACAGGGATGGGGGCTGTGAGTCCCTCCTAAATGGGACAGGCTGAGATCCTGGGCTGATCATCCAGCCTCTCTTCCTTGGACCCTGCAGGCGTCAAGATCATCTTCCGGGTGGCCCTGGTGCTGCTGCGGCACACGCTGGGCTCTGTGGAGAAGCTGCGCTCCTGCCAAGGCATGTATGAAACCATGGAGCAGCTGCGCAATCTGCCCCAACAGTGCATGCAGGAGGACTTCCTGGTGCATGAGGTAGGCCCTAGCCTTAGCATACCTCACACCTGCTTTGGCCCATCCCCATCCCCAATCTTATTCTGGTACCTGTTTCTTCTCCATCTAGGTGACCAACCTCCCAGTGACAGAAGCACTGATTGAGCGAGAGAACTCGGCCCAGCTCAAGAAGTGGCGGGAAACCCGGGGCGAGCTGCAGTATCGGCCCTCACGGAGACTACACGGTTCCCGGGCGATCCATGAGGAGCGTCGGCGGCAGCAGCCACCCCTGGGCCCCTCCTCCAGCCTCCTCAGCCTCCCTGGCCTCAAGAGCCGAGGCTCTCGGGCAGCTGGAGGGGCCCCCTCTCCACCCCCTCCTGTCCGCAGGGCCAGTGCTGGGCCTGCCCCAGGGCCTCTGGTCACCGCTGAAGGACTGCATCCATCCCTTCCTTCGCCTACTGGCAACAGCACCCCACTGGCTCCCAGCAAGGAGGCCCGGAGGCAGGAGAAGGAGCGGCAGAAACAGGAAAAGGAACGTGAGAAGGAGCGGCAGAAGCAGGAGAAGGAGCGGCAGAAGCAGGAGAAGAAGGCTCAGGGCAGGAAGCTCTCGCTGCGTCGGAAGGCAGATGGACCCCCCGCCCCCCAGGATGGCGGGGACAGGTCCTCAGCATCAGAGGCCCGGCAGGATGCTTACTTCTGACCTCTGCCCTGGGGCTGGACTGCAGGGCCCTCTCTTCTTCCCTCAGCCAAGAGCAGGCCTTGGCCTGGGGTGCTGCTCCCGGCCCCCTTGGCAGGCTGTCCCTCCTTCTGAGGAAAGTGGCTTGATTCCCCGTCTCCTTGCCAGCTGCTGATCCCTACACGGCCAGGACAGTCAGAGTACGTGGGGCAGCTGCATTTCCCTGGGGCAGCAGCGAACAAGTCTGGAGCCCTCCAGTTAGGCCCAGCTGGGGTCTCTGTCACTCCTGCCCCGATTCCCTCTGGGATCCCTTCCCAGGTGCTGTCCTGATTGGCCTTTTGTCACCACAGGGGTGACTTTTGGCAATGGGAGTCAGCGGTTTTCAGATTCTTACACTCCAGTCACTCCCCTTACCCATGAAGTGGAGCTGGGTTCCTTTTCCCTTCTTCAGTCCTGCCTGTCTCCCCCCACTTCCTGGTGGGGGCCCAGGCTCTTCGTGTTCTCCTTCTGGACATCTCTGTGTTGTAATTATGTACGGAGGACCCGGTTGGCCCAGGGTGGGGGTGTTCACTCTCTTCTGTCCTTTGGTTTTCCTCCACCATGTTCTTGCACGCTGGTTTATTTAAGGGGACATGCACTGGAGCAGGAAATGTCCCCCACTTCCCCACCACCACCCTCCTTGCTCTCCTTCCTCTTCACCTACCTTTCTCTGTATTCTCAGGCCTCCCCTGCTTTGTCTCACCAGGGCTCCCACCTTTCACCTTGTTCCCTTCCAACTCTCCAGCCCCTACCTGGGTAAGGGGTCTTCCCTTGAGCACCAGGGGGTGAAACCCAATGTTTACATTTTCTTCTGTCTCTGCCCCCACCCTGTGCGGCGCTTTGAGGAACCGGAAAAGAACCTGCTGTTGTACCTGGGCCTGTCTCCTGCATTGTTATTTGATGAAGGGGGTTAGAATAAGGACAAGGAGGGAGGAAGTGACGGAGCTAGTCAGGATGTGGGTGTCTCTTGAAGCAATCGGCTGGTCTCCTGGTCTCGGCAGGTAGGTACCTTTTGGCCTTTGGTCTATTAGTCACTCATCAACAGACAGTGGTTGAGCTCCCACTCCACCTCTGCCTGGGATCCACTGCCTCCGTTGTCACTGGCCTCCTGGAGCTGTCTGTGCGCCGCCTGCAGCACCCGGATCTCCTTCCCAGAGTGCTCGTGCAACTCCTGCAAGCTGGAGAGGGTACTGCCCTCTCTGTACTGTGGGGAGCCACAGTCCTCTGGGGGTGAGCTGGTCTCTTGTCCAGCTGCCTGGCACAGCTCCTGGTGCTGGGCCTCCAGAGAGCGTAGCAGCACAGCCAGGCTCCCAGCTTCTGATTTTCTGCTGCCGGCTTGTAGGCCTGCCCACCTTCTACCCCTGGGGTCAGGATGGTAAAGGCGTAGGGTTCTGTGGCCCCAAGGCGTGGCTTCACTGGCAGTTCTCTAAAAGGATGAGGCTCAGGGGTGTGTGGGTCAGCCTGGTACCAGTTCCAGGTAGAAGAGGAGGTTTCCCCGGAGGATGAACCAGCGGTGCTGGTAGCTGGTATTTCTGGCCCCCTTCTTTAGCAGGATGCCCTCCCGGTCCAGAGCCTGTGTTCTGTAGCCACGGAAGAAACTGAGCACGGACTTGTGCAGTTTCATGGTAGTCCATCCTGGGAGGAAACCCTAGGGGCAGGAGAAAGGAGGGGTGGACCATCTGGTATCCTAGGGACCCCAGCTGCCCCCAGTGCCCTCCTCTGGCTCCAGTAGGCTCTTTCTGGGCCCAGCCTTGGCCTACTGGGATTCAGACTCTGAGTATCCTCAAGAGGTAGAGGTCTTATACCCTGAGCACTGGGACCTACTCCCACTTTCCAACCCCAGCTCTGCCCCTTGGGACAGAGTACAAAACCTGGGCAGGGGCTGCTGGGCTGGGGTCCTGTTTTGGCGGGGGTGGGGGGCACGGGTATCCACTACTGCCCTTTTCCAGGCGAACCTGAGATGAGGGCACAAGGGACCTCTGGCCTCGGTACTGGGCACAGGTGCCACTGCCACCTCTCCTACTATGGCTTTTCCCACCTCAGAAACCAGGAAATTGCCCAGGTGGTAGGCGTGGGGTAAATGACTTCCCCTGGGTCCTAAAAGGAGCTGGGCTGGGAAAATGCCCCAGGAGAACCGAGCAACCCCTCTGGGACAAGAGCAAGGCCGCACCTCGAACTAGGAGAGGGCGGACAACGGAACGCTGAGAGTAGGAAGGCAGGATCTCTAATGAGATGATGAAAGGCGCAGAGCCAGCCCTGGAGAAAACGAGACTCAACCGGGGAAAGGGAAACAAGGGCAGGGACCCAGCGGCCCTGCTGGCTTTGCCCCTCCATCGTGACTCTGGGCGCCCCTTTAGGTAAAGCGCGCTCCGCTTTCTCCCCAGAGCCTCTACTGCTGTAGGAGGGAATTGAGACCACTTCCGGCCATCCCTCTCGTCCGATCAGGGTCTAGGCGTTCATACGTGCCCTCTGCTCGCCATCGTCGCCCCACACGTCTCACGTCACTTCTAGGAGGGGTGTCTTTCCCCGCTCAGCGCGTACTTCCGCCCTCTCCTTCAGTTAGTCCTCTAACACGAGTGAAGCCACTTCCGGCCTTCCCCGGCGCCTTCCGCAGTTCTCTTCCGGGTGGTGGCGGGCGGGTGACCCGGATGTAGTCCTGGCGAAAACCAGTCTCCCTGGATTCCCCCGCCTTTCCTGGGTCTTTAGGTGAGCGCGCGCCGGCGGGGTTGCTGGAGTCCTCATGGCTCTGCCGCCACTCTGATTTGTACACAGCCCAGGGCAGTTGGGGGTCACCCCACGGAGTCGGGAGTTCGGCGCAGGGAGGAGCGGGGCTGCCAGGGTGCCAGGTCCTGGGTTCGCCGAGGCCCCGCTGGCTGCGAGGAAGCTGGAGGTGGTTGAGCGGGTGTCTGCTCGCGGAGCAACGTCGCGCCCAGGACTGCGGGGGCCGGGAATGGTGGTGGTCACGCGGGGGAGCCCGTCTCAAGGGGGGGGTGCCCGTGGGGAGCTCCTCCGCGCGTCCACCTCTCCATCCCCGCTCCAGCAGCTCTTTCGGATGCCAGACCAAGTCCTGGGGGCCTCTTGGCTGCCAGCTCCCCTTTCGGCCCCTGATTCTGTGCTCCCTCCCCTCCCAAACTGGATCCAGTACCGACTAAGGGAAAGATATGTCGTGCGGGAGATCCTCTCGCGGTGAGTATTCTCCTCACCCAGTTCCTTTAATCTGCACCCTTTTCCTCGGCTCAGCTTGAGAAAGGCTCCTCTGTCCAGTCATGCCAAAGAGGAAAGTGACCTTCCAAGGCGTGGGAGATGAAGATGATGAGGATGAAATCAGTCCCCCCAAGAAAAAGGTGAGGGGGCCAGATTCCTGCATTCTGGGGAGGAGTGATGGGAGGAAAAAAAGCTAGAAGCCAAGAGAGAAATCTGGAGGGATAAAGAAAAGGTGGAAAGGGCTAGCTTTTCTATGTGCTCTGAGAAATGGGTTTGCAGGATTTTCAGTTTGAGTCTAGATCCTAGAGTATTTTGAGTAATAGCCAGTAACGTGCATCTCTCTCGATTTCTGACGGCTGCCCACAGTTGGTGGACCCTGTGGCTGGGGCAGGAGGTCCTGGGAGCCGCTTCAAAGGCAAACACTCTTTGGACAGCGATGAGGAGGATGATGATGAAGGGTCCAGCAAATATGACATCCTGGCCTCAGAAGATGTAGAAGGTGAGCTATAGCCAAGAACTGACTTTCTGCTGGAGGACCAAATAGGGGTTTCTGAGGTCACAGAGCACAGGAGGCTCCTGTCTCATTTTTGCATTCCTAGCATGGGACGCCTGTGTCTTTGGTGCAGGTCAGGAAGCAGCCACACTCCCCAGTGAGGGAGGTGTGCGGATCACACCGTTCAACCTGCAGGAAGAGATGGAGGAAGGCCACTTTGATGCTGATGGCAACTATTTCCTGAACCGGGAAGCTCAGATCCGAGACAGCTGGCTGGACAACATTGATTGGGTGAGGGCCAGAGGTGGACGTGGCTGGGCCTGGGCCTTGCTGGCAGTTTGTCAGAAACAAAACCTTCCCATTTTCACATTGCAGGTAAAGATCAGGGAGCGGCCGCCCAATCAGCGGCCGCCGTCAGACTCAGAGGAGGAGGACAGCTTGGGCCAGACACCAATGAGCGCCCAAGCCCTCCTGGAGGGCCTTCTGGAGCTGATGTTGCCAAGAGAGACAGTGGCTGGGGCACTGAGGCGCCTGGGAGCCCGAGGAGGAGGCAAAGGGGGCAGCAAGGGGCCTGGGCGGCCCAGTTCCCCCCAGCGCCTGGACCGGCTCTCCGGGTTGGCTGACCAGATGGTGGCTCGGGGCAACCTCGGAGTGTATCAGGAGACAAGGGAACGATTGGCCATGCGGCTGAAGGGGTTGGGGTGCCAGACCCAGGGACCCCGTGACCCCACAGCCCCACCCTCCCTGGACATGTTTGCTGAGGAAGTGGCGGAGGGGGAGCTGGAGACCCCAACCCCTGCCCAGAGAGGAGGTAAGATTGAAGGGCAGAGGAGGGATGTTGTGGGCAGGGGCAGGCCCCTTGAGGTCCAGATGGCTCTGCCTGTTATTTTAGACGCAGAGTCGTCCGGAGATGGTCTGGCCGACGTGATGTGGGAATATAAGTGGGAGAACACAGGGGATGCTGAGCTGTATGGACCCTTCTCCAGCACCCAGATGCAGGTAAAATCCTTTCTTCTTCACTTTGCCTCTTCGCTCCCTCCCCCCACCCCATTAGTCCTCCCCCAGCTCTGCCCTCTCTTCTTGCAGACCTGGGTGAATGAAGGCTATTTCCCGGATGGTGTGTATTGCCGGAAGATGGACACCCCCGGCGGACAGTTCTACAATTCCAAACGGATTGATTTTGACCTCTACACCTGAGCCTACTGAGGGCCGAGTTTGGTGGCCCCTTCTTTCCTGGATTCTGCGGAGGAGGCCCCAGCTGCCTTAGGCAGTGAGGATATCGGGGGCCACTTTTCAGTCAACTTCCTTTCCCCAATAAAAGCCTTTAGTTGTGTATTAGGGCCTTGGCTGGGCTGATGGCCAGAAGTTGGGAACGTTTTCCAGACCCCTTTGGACTTGCTTTGGCCCTTGAGTGTTTCCTTTCATGAAGTTCCTCCTTGGGAGTTTGTCTCTGGTCCCTTGAACCACTTCGCCTTTGTTTACCAGTCCTCGGGGCAGAGCTGGGCCTGTCAGGTGTCTTGTGGCCTCCCAACCTGACTTTGTTCACCATCTAAAAATCTCTCCACTCACATGCCGTTCTCCAGAGTTCTCTGGCAATTCTTGTTTTGCTGTTTTTAGGTCTTTGGCTTTTAGGACCTAAGATGCTCTGCTTTTCAGCCAGTGCAGGACAGAGCCCCAGAAGTGGAGACTTTAGGCCTGGAAAGGCTGGGACATCTGTTGGGAGTGAGCAGGAAAGCTGATACTCACTGGCTCCCCACTGCCTCAGACTTCTTAGAAGTGGATAGAAACGGCCTCTTAGGTAAAGTCTAGACTCAATGTTGGCACTTGAAGGACCTTTCAAGGCCACCTGGGCCAGTCATGCTTTGTACAGGCACAGAGGTGGGCAGTGTCTCACTGGAGGTTACACAGCACGTCAGAGGGCGGGCCCAGACCCAGTGGGCTCCCTTCGAAGACCTTTCTTGGCACCAGGGCTTTTCTGTCTGGCCTTGGAAGCCCTGTGGCTTACGTTTTCTGGGCTTCCACAATGTGTCTGACACTGGTTAGTGCCTTGAGGGAACTGAGAGAACTGGGCTGGTCACCTCCCAGGAATTCAGAGTCAGGGGGAGGGATTGGGAGGAAGACTGATATGCATAATTGTATAGTCTGAACCAAACACCTTCCACCTCCCACCGGTGCTGCCTTATGCCTCTTCTCACTCACACCAGTTAGTTCTCTACCTTGGCTCTCTGTTGGAGTTTTATGGGGAGCTGTAACATCACTCCGCAGAGATTCTGAATGAATCGATCTAGGTAATGGCCTGGTGTTTGGGGCTTTAAAAAGCTCCCAGGTGTTTCCCACATGCAGCCAGGTGGAAAACCACTGGGCCTGACTCCAGGACTGAGGTTACACCTGGGGAAAGGGGCCGTTTCGTGGACCCTGCTGTGGTGGAGCTGAGCATGGGTGTGGCCGGGGCTCTGGTGGAGTCTGTTACCTACGGGAGAGTCAAGCACCAGAGCCGTGGGGGCAGATGGGAGGGTGGAAGGAGTCAGGCTTGGAACCAGGAAAGGCTGGAGGGGCGGCATGGGGATACTTGATGCTCTAGTGAGGCACCCAACTTATATAATAATTAACTACTATAATAACTAGGCCCATTCTAGTGCTAGCCCAGACCTGGATTTCATTGACTTTAAGATGCCTTCAATTGTAAGATGTCTTACTTCATGTGTCAGTTAGAAAGAAAAGCCTGCGCATTGCAGTTGTAAGATGTCATTGGTTCAGAGCTGCCTCCTGATTTCAGAAATGTTCCAAAGTGAAAAACAGATGTCTTAGGACCAGTGAAATACAGTGTTCACGTTTATATCCCCAGTGACCGACTCATGGGAGGTACTTAGTGTTTGGTGAATAGATGGAAGCTATGGGGGGCAGTTCCCCTGGATGTCCCAAAGGCACCCCGGGCTCCACAATCCAAAGCTGATCTCACCTTCCCCACCCGTACAGCCTCCTGTGTTCACCTCCCTGAAGACATCACGTGTAGGCAGAATAATGGCCCCCAGAGATGGCCACTTGTGAATATATGACTATATGGCAAAAGGGACCTTGAAATGTGCTTATGTTAATGACTGAGATGGGGAGATTATTCTGGATTATTGAGGTGGGCCTAATGTAACCACAAGGGTCCTATTACATGAAAGGGACTGAGGCGGGTCAAAGTGAGGGAGATGAAGATGTTATACCCACGGCTGGGTTTGAAGATGGAAGAAGGGGCCATGTACCGAGGAATGCAGCAGCCTGTAGAAGCTGGAAGAGGCAAGAAAACGGGTTCTTCCCAGAGTCTTCACAAAGAAATGCAGCCCCACTGTGGGTTTTAGCCCAGTGAAAACCATTTTGGACTTTTGACCTCTTCTAGAACTAATAAAATCGTGTTATTTTAAGTTGTTAAGTTTGGGGTCACTTGTTATAGCCTCAATAGGAATCTAACACTCCATCCAGCTGAATGCCTCTCCTTCATGAGCATCAGTAAATTCTCTCTACCTCCGCCATGTCCCTGTTTCAAGCCCCTATCAACACTTAACTCCCTTGCCTTTAAAAAAACAAACTGTGTACATATTTATGTGTGTGTACATATATAAAAATGTATATAAAAATACATACATATTTTTATATAAGCTTTGTATATCTTACAGTAGTTTTGTAGATTAACAAAATTTCCAAAAATAGTACAGAGTTCACCCAGCTTCCCCTATTGTTAACATCTTTCAGTAGTACGTTTGTTACAGCCAATGTACCAATGACCTTGCTATTTTTAAACAGCTTTATTGAGATAGAATCCACCCGTTTAAAGTACCATTGTTTTTAGTACATTCACAGGGTTGTGCAACCATTGCTACAATCTCATTTTAGAACATTTTTCTCTAAAAGAAACCCCACCTGTCAGCAGTTCCTCCCTATTCTTCTCCATCCCCCCTCACCCTCCAGTCCCTGCCAACCTCTAATCTACTTCCTGTCCCGGTAGATTTGCCTATTCTGGACATTTCCTACAAATGGAATCATACCGTACATGGTCTGTGTTTTCTGTGTCTGCTGCTTCTACTTAGCATGTTTTCAAGATTCACCCATGTAATGTGTAACAGTACTTTATTCTTTTTTATTGTTGACTAACATTCAATTGTACGGACAGATTGCCGCTCACTAAACCTCGCACTTCATTTATGTTTTACTAGCTTTTCCCTAATGCCTCTTCTGTTTCAGTGTCCCGATCTGTCACGTCTCCTTAGCTTCCTCTGTCCTCAGACTTGTTTTCACTGACCTTGACCAGTTTGAGGAGTGCTGGTTAGGTATTTTGTCAAATTCCTAAAGTTTGGGCTTGTCTGGTATTACCCCCATGATTAGATTTGGGTTATGGGTTTGGGGGAGGAAGACAACAGAAGTGAAGTCCCTTGCCTTTCACCGAAACTTTTTTTTTTTACAGGCATCACTGTTTTAAAAAAATTTATCTTTGGCTGTGTTGGGTCTTCGTTGCTGTGCGCGGGCTTTCTCTAGATGCGGCGAGCGGGGGCTCCTCTTGGTTGTGCGCGGGCTTCTCGTTGCGGTGGCTTCTCTTGTTGTGGAGCATGGGCTCTAGGCACATGGGCTTCAGTAGTTGTGGCTCGCGGGCTCTAGAGCGCAGGTTCAGTAGTTGTGGCTCACGGGCTTAGTTGCTCCATGGCATGTGGGATCTTCCCGGACCAGGGCTCGAACCCGTGTTCCCTGCATTGGCAGGTGGGTCCTTAACCACAGCGCCACCAGGGAAGCCCCTCACTGAAACTTTTAAAGGCTCCGCGTTGCCCTCAAAGTTCGAAAGCTTGAAGCTGATAGGTTTTCCGTGGCCTGGCCTAAGCCAGCCCCTCCGCCTCCACAGCTGCCTTTGCTTTCCTTCCTCCCGGCCTCCCCTGACACCAGGCTGTAGGCTCCGGCCTGCTCCCAGAACAGGACAAATAACTCACTTCTCCAGGCCTGGCCAGTGATGCCCTTCTCTCTTCTCAGACTCTCCAGGGAGACCAGTGACTATGTCTGTCGTGCCTTAGCTCTAGGCCTCCTTTTCCTAAAGGCTTCCTGACTCCCACTCCCACTTCCCAGGTTGGTCAGCATTTCTTCCACAGCGCCCAGTAGCACAGACGTCTGACGCAACACCCAGAGCGGTTTTTCCTGGCCTGTCTTCACCAGTTAGCCTGAGACAGGGAATCAGTGCTGATGAATGAATAGGGAATGAGCCATTTCTTTCCCCCTCCTGTGTGTCAGGGGGACAGCGCCTTCCTGAGCCAGACTGGGGAAGTGGGAACCTGTGGGGCTGTTTGTTGCCCCAGAGGGGGTGAGGTGTGACCTGGATGGGCAGTGTACAGGTGTCTAGACCCAAGCGTCCCCCAGAGGGGCAGGATGGAGGGGTCTTTAGGGTCATTCTAACTCCTGGGGGTGTCACTGACCCATGGGCAAATTTATAGGAGGGGTTCAAGGTCAAACCCTTGACACCTGCAGGTGTCATCACTGCATCTGGGACACCAGACCCTCTGAAATGCAGCCTCTTGGCTTTGGCAGGCCATTTTCCAGAAGAGTAGCGAGAGTGGGGGAGGGTGAGTCTAGACACTCCTGGTGGAGGGCTGGGGTATCACTCTGCCCTGGGCATCTGGTGGGGCCCTGGGGGAGACAAGGACTGGGAAAGAGCCCAAAAGGGGTTAAGATTAATGAAGAATCAGCATCCACAAAGCCTGAGGAGTTTGGGCACCTTCACACCTTTGACACACCTGCCACCCCTTCCAGACCCGCCTGGCTGGCTGGAAGTCTCATTGCACAGTCACTGAACCCCAAGCTCCCAGGCAGTGGGGAGACCTGAACCTGGCAGCTTGCCTTCCACTCTGCTTCCAGCCAGAACCAAGCTGGAGCCCTGGAGATGCCAAGCTCTTTCTGGTGCTGAGACCCGAGAGGAATTCCTCTCAAGGGTGGATTGATTGATTGATTGATTGATTGATACATACATACATACATACATACATACCTTGCGGCTTGCAGGATCTTAGCTCCCTGACGAGGAACTGAGCCCATGTCCTCATCAGTGAAAACGTGGAGTCCTAACCACTGGACCGCCAGGGAATTCCCTCAAGGGTGGATTTAGTAGCAGATGTTTTGCGCAGGATTCCAGGGTGGATAATGTTCCTTCAAGTCAGTAGCCATTTCTGAACTCCCTGCGGAGGCTGGGCTGTCCCTGGTCCTTTTCGGCCATTCCCCAAGTTCAATGATACACTTTCATTGTGGTGGGTTCACCACTTCCCAGACCAGCTTCAACCTCCTCCCGGGGGAGCTTCCCAGCACACATCTCCAGCTGGCTGGCTGGGGGCTGCTGCTGCCCTGTTCTCTAGGAGGCTTGTCTGGCTCAGCCTGCCCTGTAGGTATGACCCCACCTCCCTGTGTAAATACTGCTCGTGACAAGTGTGTAAAACCTAGCTGCAGACGCTGATGCTGAGATTTGCTTGGGCAGCTTCTGGTTTTCCTGTTCTGATGCTATCATCCTTGTTCTTACTTTCCTGTTCTCCACCCACTACCCCACATATCTCTACCCAGAGTATCTCTGAAGCTCTCAGTGGCATCAGGCCCTGCGGCTCCCACGCCCTATTTTGGACACATTTCTCTGTCTCAGCTTCTTCACACTCACTTGGACACAATGTGGGCTTTTGCCCTCTGGCCTAAGGGCGCTGCTGCCTCTTACCTGACCCAGACTTCTGAGGCTAAACCCATCTCTACTTGATAAGAGAAGAGGAGGGTGTTTGACATTTCTTTTTTTTTTCCGGTCGTGTGGGGTGAGATAGGGGTAGAGGATTAAGAGGTACAAACTACTATGTATAAAATAAGTAAGCTAGTGGTTAAGAATCTGCCTGCCAATGCAGGCGACACAGGTTCGAGCCCTGGTCCGGGAAGATCCCACATGCCGCAGAGCAACTAAGCCCGTGCGCCACAACTACTGAAGCCCGCGTGCCACAAGTACTGAAGCCTGCGCGCCTAGAGCCCGTGCTCTGCAACAAGAGAAGCCACCACAATGAGAAGCCTGCGCACCGCAACGAAGAGTAGCCCCCGCTGACTGCAACTAGAGAAAGCTGCGTGCAGCAACAAAGACCCAACGCAGTCAAAAATAAATAAATAAATTTTAAAAAATAAGTAAGCTGCAGGATGTATTGTATAGCACAGGGAGTATAGCCAATATTTTATAATAACTTTAAATGGAGTAAATCTATAAAAGTTTTGAATCACTATAAGGTACGCCTGAAACTGATATCATATTGTAAATCAACTATACCCCAATTAAAAAAATAAAGTGACAGGCTGGTACTCAGATCCTCTTATTCTATTTTTTTTTTTTTTTTTTTTGGCCATGTTGCGAGGCTTGTAGGATCTTAGTTCCCCAACCAGGGATTGAATCCAGGCCCTCAGCAGTGAGAGTGTGGTGTCCTAACCACTGCACCGCCAGGGAATTCCTGACATTCCTTAAGTATCTAAATAAGTTAGGAATATTATGTTTAATCTTCCCGACTACCTACTATTTAGTTACATATTTTCCCCATCTTGCTAATGCGAAAAATGAGGCTTAGAGAGATGAAGTAAACTGACCTGCCCAATATGGCAAAGTCTGAAAATGGTAGAGCCAGGATTTGAACCCAGGCCTGTGTGATCCTAAAGTCCAGATAGAATTTTTGGTGAGCTGTCTGTTCCAATTTATGGCCTATTTTTAAATTGGGTCTTCTTCTTGAGTTGTGAGACCTTCATATATCTCAGATACAAGGGCTTTGTCAGATACATATTTTGCAAATATTATCTCTCAGTGCATAGCTTTTCATTTCATTTTAAAAAATCAGTATCTTTTGAAGAACAACAAATTTTTAATTTTGATGAGTTCAATTTGTAATTTTTTTTCTTTTATAGTTTGTGCTTTTTGTGTCCTATTTAAGAAATCTTCATCAAACCCGGGGTAACTAATATTTTCTATGTTTTCTTCTAGAAGCTTTATAGTTTTAGCTTTAACATTTGGGTTTATGATACATTCGACTTAGCTTTTTTTTTTTTTTTTTTTGGTGGTATGCGGGCCTCTCACTGCTGTGGCCTCTCCCGTTGTGGAGCACAGGCTCCAGACGCGCAGGCTCAGCGGCCATGGCTCACGGGCCCAGCCGCTCCGCGGCATGTGGGATCTTCCTGGACCGGGGCACGAACCTGTGTCCCCTGCATCGGCAGGCGGACTCTCAACCACTGTGCCACTAGGGAAGCCCTCGACTTAGCTTTTGTATATGATTCATTTCGGTTTTTTTTTTGCATATGGCTATCCAATTGTTTCAGCACCATTTATTGAGAATATTCTCCTTTCCCCCATCGTATTGCCCTGCCACCTTTGCTAAACATCAGTTGACCACATATATGTTCATCTTTTTCTGAATTATTTATTTAATTTCATTAATTTATATGTTTATCTCTACACCAAAACCATGTCTTGATAACTGTAGCTGTATAGTGAGTCTTGACATCATGTAATGTACTTCCTCTTTTTTCTTTTTAAAAATTGTTTTGGCTAGTCTATGTCTTTGGCTTTCTATATAAATTTTAGAATCAGCTTGTCAGTTTCTCAAAAACCTTGTTGGGATTAGACTGGGATAATGTTAAGTCATGTAGAATTGATATCTATTTCTTCCTAATAATATTTATTGATATTATTGAGTTCTTCCTTAAATATTTGGTAGAATTTACCAGTGGAGCCATCTGTGCCTGGAGTTTTCTTTGTAGGAAAGTTTTTTTCCTTTCCTGAATATTTCCATTTATTACCTTCAGTTTATGGGGAATGTGAAGGAATTCAACTGACTTTACAATGTCACCAGGAGAGAAATGCTGGAAACCTGAGGGTGAATCCTTTATGCTTCCAAATATTTTGAAAGTTGGCTCATGTAGAGACAAAAACAAAAACAACAACAGCAAAACCACACCCCAAAACCCTCCAAACCGATAAATTTTGTATGATGAAAGAGTATTTCTGGGAATGAAAAAGAAAAAACTCTGCCTTTCAATGCCTAGAGGTCTGTGCTAGTTTTTGTTGTTGGTGTTGTTGTTTTGCGGTACGCGGGCCTCTCACTGTTGTGGCCTCTCCCGTTGCAGAGCACAAGCTCTAGACGCGCAGGCTCAGCGGCCATGGCTCACGGGCCCAGCCACTCCGCGGCATGTGGGATCTTCCCGGACCAGGGCACGAACCCGTGTCCCTTACATTGGCAGGCGGACTCTCAGCCACCGCGCCACCAGGGAAGCCCAGTCTGTGAAGTTTTGAAGATAAAGCTTTTATTTTAGGCACAGTGCTCAAATTGATTTCATAGGAAGGTTTAACTACAAATTGTTTCATTAATTATGTAAGTCTAATTCAAGTTTTCTTTTTTTTTTTATATATATTTATTTATTTAGGCTGCGCCGGACCTTAGTTGCGGCATGCAAACTCTTAGTTGCAGCATGCATATGGGATCTAGTTCCCTGACGAGGGATCGAACCCAGGTCCCCTGCAATGGGAGCACAGAGTCTTACCCACTGGATCACCAGGGCAGTCCCCAAGTTTTCTATTCTTGAGTGAGCTTTGGTAGTTTATTATTTTTAAGGAATGTTTCCATTTCATCTATGTGGTTGAATTTACTGGCACAAAGTCATGTATGGAATTGCTTTCTTTCTTTCTTTTTCTTTTCTCTTTTTTTGCTGTGCCTCTTGTGGGATCTTAGTTACCTGACCAGAGATTGAACCCAGGCCCTCGGCAGTGAGAGTGTAGAGTCCTAACCACCGGACCACCAGGGAATTCCCTGGAATTGCTTTCTTAATTTCATTTTTGAATTGTTTGTTGCACTTTGCAACAAAGTCATTCTACTACCTTCTGATCTCCATTGTTTCAGATGCAAAGTCGGCGTATATCAGTATTGATGCTTCCCTACACATGATGAGTCTTTTGTATTTGCTGCTTTTATGATTTTTCTTGTTGTCTTCCAACAGTTTGGCTATAATGTGTCTGACCATGGATCTTTTTGTATGTATCCTACATGGTATTCATTGAGTTTCTCAGATGTGTAGATTATTTTTTCACCACATTTGGGAAGTTTTTGGCTATCGTGTCTTTTTTTTCCCTTTTCCCTGGTAAAGTACTTAATGTTACTAGTTTCTATGAAGATATATTCCATGAGCAAAGTGATTAAGATTTTGGTTTCTTAGTCAGATAGTCCTGGGTTTGAATTCCAGCTTTGCTACTTATTAGTGGAAGATAAGTCACTTCATTGCTTTGTGTCTAGGTTTTTGTTTACCGGTTTATTATACAGAATACTATAGAGGATATAGATGAACACCCAGATGAAGAAGTACATAGGGCAGGGTCTGGAAGGGTCCTGAGCACAGGAGATTCTGTCCCCGTGAAACTGGATGTGCCACCCTCCCAGTATGTAGATATGTTCACCAACTGGGAATCTCTGCCATTGTTTCTTCAAATATTTTTTTCTTCCCTTTTCTCTTTTTCCTTTCCTGTTGGGACTCCTACTGTGCTTATGTTGGGACACCTGTTGTTCCACAGATAACTGAGCAAAGACTTATTTTTTAAAAAATATATTTATTGGGCTTCCCTGGTGGTGCAGTGGTTGGGAGTCTGCCTGTGGATACAGGGGGCACGGGTTCGTGCCCCGGTCCAGGGGGAATCCCACGTGCCGCAGAGCGGCTGGGCCTGTGGGCCATGGCTGCTGGGCCTGCGCATCCAGAGCCTGTGCTCCATTGTGGGAGAGGCCACAGCAGTGAGAGGCTCACGTGCCACACACATACACACACACACACACACACACACACACACTATATATATATATATAATTTATTTATTTTGTCTGCTCCAGATCTTCATTGTGGTGCACAGGATCTTCAGTTGCGGCATGCGGACTTCTTAGTTGTGGCATGCAGGTGGGATCTAGTTCCCCGACCAGGGATAAAACCAGGGCCCCCTGCATTGGGAGCACAGAGTCCTACGCACTGGACCACCAGGGAAGTCCCATGACTCATTTTTATTTGCCTTTTCCCTCTATGTTCTTCAGATTGAATAGTTTCTACTGACCCATCTTCAAGTTCACTGATTCTATCATCTGTCATCTTAAATCTGTTGCTGAGTCCCTTTAGTGAATATTTCACTTCAGTTATTATTGTTACTCTCAACTCCAGAATTCCTTTTTTTTTTGTTTAAATGATGGGCGTATGGTTTATTGAGCTGCACCTTAGTACAGGCGCTGGGTCTTGCCCGTGGTGCTCTTAATGTACAAAGCCCGGCTGTTCTGCCAAGTTTTCTTGAGCAATGACACCGGGAAGTTGACAGCTGATTGTATGTTGTACACAAGCTCATCATCTTTCACCTTCATGTGGCCAACAGCCACGGCCAGACACAGTACCTTCTTTATCTGGAACTTGATCATGGACTTCACTTCATCAACTTTGGCCACCATGTTCTCATTGTGGGTCAGTTAGGAAGGGAACTTGCCAGACTTATTCAGGCCTGGGCCCAGGATTCATGGGATCCGCTTGATCAGAGACTCTGAAGCCAAAAACGCATCATACTTTTTGGCCAGCTTCTTGACCAGTTTCTTATTCTTGTTGAGTTTCTTCAGCACCTTGATGTCCATTTCCAGAAGTTTTTCATCATTCCAACAGACACTCTGTACCCTAACTAAAAAACTCCCCATTCCTCTCTCCCTCCAGTCCCTGATAATCTCTATTTTTTCTGTTTCTATGAATTTGCCTATTCTAGGTACCTCATATAAGTGGAATCATACAATATTTGTCCTTTTGTGTCCAGTTTATTTCACTTAACATACTATTTTGAAGGTTCATCCATGTTGTAGCATGTATCAGAACTTTTCTGTAAAAAAAAAACCACATGATTTCTACCCCCTTATCAAGATGATCTATTTTTGATTCATTGTTGTTACACTTTTCTTTGAATCTTTGTTTTGCTGTCACACTTCTTTGTTTAGTTCTTTGAACATATTTATAATAGCTACTTCAAAGCCTTGGTCTATTAAATACAACATCTGGGGGCATTCAGAGACAACGTCTACTGATTACTTTTTTCCCCTGAGTTTAGACTGGATTCTGATGCCCCCTAAAGGTTATTGTTGTCATGGTATGTTTGTTTGTTTAATAATTGGCCTAGGCAAAATCCGTGAAATCTGCCTCCTTCATGGTGTGTGGTCACTGACCTTTCTACCCTGTTTTTATTTTTTTAATTAATTAAATTTATTTTTGGCTGCGTTGGGTCTTCATTGTGGCACGCGGGCTTTTCATGGCAGTGGCTTCTCTTGTTGCGGAGCACAGGCTCTAGGCACGTGGGCTTCAGTAGTTGTGGCACATGGGCTTAGTTGCTCCACAGCATGTGGGATCTTCCTGGACCAGGGCTAGAACCTGTGTCCCTTGCATCGGCAGGCGGATTCTTAGCCACTGCACTACCAGGGAAGTCCCTACCATGTTTTAAAAAATCCTTTTTTTTTTTTTTAATTTTAAAGTTTGGGTTCCTAGGTAGACCTCTGTGTCAGTGTAGCTTAATGGTCAGCCAATTAGTGGATGGAGGTTGTACTCAGTTACTTTGCGTCAGTGAGAATTCTGCCTCTGCCAATGGATCTGTGTGTGGGTAGGAGAGCACAAAGTTCCCGTTGTTTTCAAGTTGGCCCCAGCCTTACTTTCCACTGAGCCCTTCTGAGTCTTCTCTGTACATGGAGCCCCAGGGTTAGCCAAGCGTGTAAGGGTGGAGCGGGCCCTCTGCCCTCTGCGGCAAATGCACACAGCCTCAGCTAGGAGTACGCTTGCCTCGTCCACAGCCACAGCGTCAGGCTCTTCACTTGCATGCCACACATTTAGCTACTTATATCGGCAACGTCGCTTGGCATGAGCATTGTCTGGGTCTCTAAATCCAACGAGTCCCCTTCAGCAGTGAAGCCGCTGGTCCTCAAGACCTGCCCCACCTTGGCAGAACCTATCAAGCTGGGAAGGGGGCACGATGGAGCAACCCCAAGCAAGAACACCACAGACTCTCACTGTTCTAACTCAGAGTTGAGCAGTTTTCAACCCAATTTGCTTCTTGGATTGGGATATGCCTTTGGTCGATCTCAGAGCCCTGAAGTAGCTGTTTTGTCTAGTTTGCCCAGATTTAGTTACTTTTGGAGAGAGGATCTGCTGACCTCCTCACTCAACCATAGGTGGAAATCTCCTCCTCCTTATTTTGGGGCAGGGGTAGCTGTGCCACACAGCATGCGGGATCTTAGTTCCCTGAACGAACCCATGACCCCTGCAGTAGAAGCGCAGAGTCCTAACCACTGGACCACCGGGAATTCCCGGAACTCTCCTCCTTTAAATATTTTGAACTTTGTTGTGGTAAACAGTTATGTTACTTGGCCAAGCAGTTCCGGGGAGTCTTAATGCCTTGGAAACAGTTTGATTCTTTCAAGACTTGCTTTTACAATTTGTTAGGACCAGAATAGCCTTTAGTCTAGGGTTAATTTGGCCCCCATGCTGAGGCAATGCCCTTCTGAATCCTCTACCAGATGCCCATGTGTTTGGAGGTCTTTTCACTCTCCCCAGTGGGACCAGCAGCTACTCCCACTCCGCATGAGCCCTGGGGATTTTCTCCCCTGCTCAGTACTCAGCTGAAGTCTCATGGCAGCCCTCTGCCAGGGTCCAGAGTTCCCTCTTGGTACAGTTCCCTCCTTCATTACTCTGCCCTGTGAATTCTGATGGCCATGGCCTCCGCAAATTCTCAATGTCTCCTCCTCAACTCAGGGAGACTGCTGGAGTCTATTTGGGTTCTCTCTTCCTGTGCTTTCTGGGAATTCTCTCCCAGAGAAGAATAAACTAGGGCACAGAGCTCACCATCCTCCACTGCCTGTTGTCCAGTGTCTGAAAATCCTAGATTTTGGGTGGCTCTTTACTTGTTTAAGATAGGTAGGTATATCCAGCCCCCACTACTCCATTGTGGTCAGAGCCCCAGTCAGGCTCTCTTATTACACTATGCTGTACCCCAGCCCAGCCCCACCTTGTGCCCCAGTATTAGTGGCAGAAGAGGCAGTAAACAGCAGCTTCTGGTTTTCTACAAATGTCTCCAAAGTTCTCCATGGAAGTCAGCAGGAAGGCCCATTCTCTGTGTTCATGAGCACCCATGCAATGTGGGTGAGAGGCAGGCATGGGGGAGCAGGGTGGTGGAAGGACCCAGGCCTTGAATGTCATGACCATGGGCTTTTCACTGAATTCAGGTAAGGCTGCTCATTGCTCAAGAGTCCAATACTTAGAGACAAGTGTTGCGTAAAAGGAAAGATAGCTTTATTGAGGAAGCCAACAATCCTGGGGAGAAGGTGGACTCATGTCCCAAAGAACCACTCCCCATTCCCCAAGTTTTGCTTGGAGAGTATATAGGGAAATGAGGAAGGGGCTACATGCTGAGGAGAGGGTTGCAGGGTGCATGATCAGTTCGTGGACATTTTTCTGATTTGTTGACGGTGAGGTAACCAGGAGTCAACATCATCAACCTTCTGCTTCCAACCGGTCTGGGGTCAAATTTCTTGGGGCAACATACAGTTAACTTCTTCCACCTGGTATCTGCAAAAGAGCTCAAAATATTATCTATAGCCCTTGAGGAGGAACTAAAGGTCCTTGACTTTGTTTAATGCCTAAACTATTATTATTTTGTCTTGCTTGACTATTTTCCTTTGTTTCTGCATTTTCTCATTTCTCTGACTAAATTTATTCTTTGGAGCTTGGGGAAGGCCAGAAGGCTAAAGTTTTTCTGTAGGAAAAAGGCAGGCACAGGATGGGCAAGGGGCAGGGAGCTGTCCTGGGAAGACCCCATAGGGTCCTGCTCAGTTACAGACTCCCTGAGGTCCTTCTGCCACCAGCTATTCTGGGATTCATGAGGAGGCAGGACATGTAACATCTACCTGAAACCCACAGGAGGTTTGTCTTCTGGGGAGCAGACTTTGCTCTGAAGTTGTCTTGGTGATAATAATAATAGCCTACATTCATTAAGTACTAATAATGTACATTTAGGCACTAGGCTTAATTGTACATACATCAGTCCTCATGATAACACGGGGGCAGGGTGTACTATTGCTCTTCAGGTGTGCAGACCTATCAGTAGCAGGAATGTGGGCCCTTCTGGAGTTTCCTGAAGGAGTAGCCAGAGTGCCTGGTGTGGGGGTTACTGGAGGGATTTCTTGGGCCAGTGGCTCTTTTTTAATTTTTCTTTTTTGGCCACGCCGTGCAGCATGCAGGATCTTATTTCCCCAGCCAGGGATCAAACCCGCGCCCTCCTGCAGTGGAAGCATGGAGTCTCAACCACTGGACCACCAGGGAAGTCCTGGGCCAGTGGCTCTTTACATAGAGGTACAGAACTATTCCAGTATCTTAACAATTGGAGAGGTGCACCAGTGTGTGCCGACTCAACTTTTGTGGGGAATCTCAGGAAGCCACTGGTGTTTGCAAGTTCTAACATGAGCAGTAAATGGCAGGGCACCATCATGACACTGCCTGGGGTGCCATTACTGTCAAGGCTGCCTGTGGATCCCAGGCCTGCCACAGAATAGGAAGCTTGGCAGGTTTGTTATCGCCTGTCCTAACAAGGCCCTCAGGCCTGTGTTTACTGCTCACAGCACGTCCCCCGCCCCACATGCCAGTCACAGTGAGTTGCTTCCAGCAGCTTCTACACCACAGGCTCCTTATTGCCTCCAGGCCTTTGCTAAAGCTCTTACCTCTTCTTGGAGTTCTCTACCCTCTTCTCTCTGCCTGGTTCACTTCTACTATTCATCCTTCAGGTACAGTGAATGTATCACTTCCTCCAAGACGCCTTCCTTGATCCTCAGGTTTGAGTAGGGGCTTCTGTTATGTGGTCTCATAGGTCTGTGCTTCCCCTTTGTAACTCTTGTCAATGGCTGCAGTAAGTTCCATGAGAGCCAGAAACCCTGCAGAGCCCATGTACCTCCAGCACTGAGTGCCATGCCTGGCACACAGTAGGTGCTCAATAAATATTCATGGAAAAGGGTTTTGAAGAGTGGTCTGAGATGGAGGCCAGGCTGGCTTATAACCCAACAGTCTCAGCAGATAGATAACAGCCCAAGGGAGGAACCTGAGACCTGGGGGTCCAAGGGACCATGAAAAATTGAGAATTGGGATTTTGTTTATCCATGCGTTAGTTGATGGACATGTAGGTTGTTTCCACTTTTTGGCAATTAGAAATAATGCACATTGTGAACAAGTTTTTGCATATGTATAAGTTTTTATGTTTTCAGTTCTCTTGGGTATATACCCAAAAGTGGGATTGTTGGGTCATATGGTTATAAACGTTTAGTATGTAAAGGAACTGCCAAATTTTTCCAAGGTGGCTGCACTGTTGCATGTTCCCGCCCTCGGTGTACGAGGGTTAAACATTATGTCTTCTTTTTTTTTTAGGAATTCATTTATTGGACTTCCCAGATGGTGCAGTGGTTAAGAATCTGCCTGCCAGTGCAGGGGACATGGGTTCGAGCCCTGGTCCAGGAGGATCCCACATGCCGCAGAGCAACTGAGCCCATACGCCACAACTACTGAGCCCGCACGCCTAGAGCCCATGCTCTGCAGCAAGAGAATCCACTACAATGAGAAGGCCGCGCACCATAGCAAAGAGTAGCTCCTGCTCACCACAACTAGAGAAAGCCCGTGTGCAGCAACGAAGACCCAACAGAGCCAAAAATAAATAAATTAATAAATTAAATTTTAAAAGAAAGTACATATGCCCCAAAAAACCAAAGAATTTATTTATTTATTTGGTCGTGCCACGCAGCATGTGGGACCTTAGTTCCCTGACCAGGGATCGAACCCATGCCCCCTGCAGTGGAAGTGTGGAGTCTAAACCACTGAACCACCACGTAAGTCCCTAAACATTATGTCTTGAATATCTGTTAGAATAGTTGAAAACAAATGACAGTTTAAACTGGATTCCCAAATATATAAACCAGATAAAAGTGCCTTGGGGTCTTCCCTGGTGGCGCAGTGGTTAAGAATCCCTGTAACTCAGCTGGTTCTAGAGCAGTGCTGTCCAATAGAACCATCTGTCATGATCAGATTTCTATATCTGCACTGTTCAAAATGGTAGCCACTATCCACATTGGCTACTGAACACTTGAAATGTGTCTAGTGCAATGGAGGAACTGCATTTTAAATTGTATTTAATTTAATTATTGTAATTTAAATACAAATACCTACATGTAGCCAGTGGTTATTATATTGGACAGCACAATTCCAGAGGCTTTAATATAGGGACTCCTGGTAGAGATATGTGTATGGTTAAAGGAAGCTACAAAGAGGACTTCCCTGGTGGTGCAGTGGTTAAGAATCCACCTGCCAATGCAGGGGACACAGGTTCGAGCCCTGGTCCGGGAAGATCCCACATGCCGTGGAGCAACTAAGCCCATGAGCCACAAATACGGAGCCTGCGCTCTAGAGCCCGCGAGCCACAACTACTGAGCCCACATGCTGCAACTACGGAAGCCCACGCCTAGAGCCCGTGCTCCACAAGAGAAGCCACCGCAATGAGAAGCCCGAGCACCAAAACGAAGAGTAGCTCCCGCTCGCCACAACCAGAGAAAGCCCGCGTGCAGCAACAGAGACCCAACGCTGCCAAAGAAAGGAACCTACAAAGAATGTTGCCCCCAAGGACTAAAGGAGAAGAGGAAGAAATAGTGTCGCTGAACCCCAGTGAAAGCTGGAGACATAGAGGAGGAGGTAAACTTCTGATCATCAATTCCTGTGTGTGTGTGTGTGTGTGTGTGTGTGTGTGTGTGTGTGTGTGTGT
>NW_020837974.1:15882768-15954910 GCF_003676395.1 Aethalodelphis obliquidens
GTGTGTGTGTGTGTGTGTGTGTGTGTGTGTGTGTGTGTGTGTGTGTGGTTTGGGGAGCTCCATGCCAGAAACGGGGACAAAGTTCAAATGTATATTTCTTATTGCAAATCACAATATCACAGGCGGCCAACTCACAGATGCTATAGACATGGGTAGGGAGATAAAGCCACTGCCAGAGGCGTGATCCGGCGCAGGGAAGAAATGTCTTGACTCTCTTCACTCTCCCTCTGATCTCCAGGCTGTCCTACCTTTAGCTGAACCCAAGTGGGAGCCAGAGGGCAAGGAAGCCTCCAGGGCAGAGAGCAGGGCAGAGAAGGGATCTGGGGAGGGCAGCTGTCAACCAGCCCAGGGTGACAAGCCCCAAAGGACCACCTCTGAACCCCAGGGTGGAACTCTGTCCTAGGTGGGACAAGTCAAACTGAATAAATTCCTGGGGTAGGGGCAGGAGGGAACCCTTGGAAGTCATATGGCTTCCATATTCTTAATGGCTGAGGCATGAGATGAAAAATAAATTAAACTCTGTGCCAGGGCTTGCCGTAAGCTGAGTGACCTCACTGATATTTTCTTGTTTAACCATATAAGAGTCCTGGAGAGATGAGCACCATTACCTTTAATTTAGGATTGGGATGAGGGCAAGTAGTTGGTGACAACTACTGGTGACATTCTTCCAGACTGGAGGAAGGCTGCAGAGGTGTAATACTGAGTACTCCACTAATTGTTCTGGGGCTGGGATAGATCCGAAATCATGTCTTAATATTCAATATCTCCAACTTTCATAATCGAGTATTTTGAGTCCTATCACCTCTGGCTTTGCAAAGCACGCAGATCTGCCCTGTCTCCGTGTGTGGGAATCCCATCAGACCTCCAGGCCCATCCCTGGACTCCTGATTCTCTAGCTGTTTTCAAAGCTCAGCTGAGAAACAACCGAGGGCTTTGGAACCTGAATGAACACCAGTTAAATCCTCTAAGTGTTCTAAATTATAGCCCTGGCTCAAATTAGATCAAAAGAAGCTTATATAGACGACTCTAAAGGAGTGTTGAAAGATTCGAACTGGGACCTGGGTTTGAATGCAGATTCTACCCCCTTACTAGCCGTGTGATCTTGGGCAAGTCACTTAAACTCTCTGAGCCACCATGGCCCTCTCTGTAACTGCAGTAACACCGATCTCACGTGTCAGCTCTGGTCCTCTTCTGTTAATCAGCACTCACTCTTGAGGTGAGCTCATCCAGACTCACAGCTTTAAACACCAACCAGATGCTGATGGCCCCCAAATTTACACCTTCAATGTGGGTCTCTTCTGGGAGTTCCTCACTTGCTCCTAGAGAATTGCTTACTTGAAACCTCCACTTGGGTGTCTAATAGGCATATCAAACTTAGCATGTTTGATCAATGCTATATCTTCTCCCCCAAACCTGCTCCATCCCCAGCCTTTCCATATCAGAAAACGACAGTTTGGTTCTTACAGTTAGTCAGGCCAGAAACCTTGGTGCTGTCAGATCCCCTCTCTCACACCCCCATATCCAATGTGTTAAGAAATCCCATTGGTTCTACCTCAGATGATAGTCAGCAGCTGGCCACTTCCCTCTCATCGCCCATCATCCTGGATCCCTAACCCTTAACTTTATAAGTGAGTGTCAGGAAAACACTGACTCCCCTGAGGAACTACTGTGTTTCTTCCTCTTTGACTAGGAAAACTCATCATGTAAATTGTCCCTTTAAGGGCCAGCCCCAGGAAGCTCATAGTCAAATGTGAAGTGGGTTACTCTATTTGCTCTTTCTTAGGCTTGGATTTTTTTCCTTTCACTTTTGTTAACTTCACCAGTTTTTTAAAATTTTAATTGAGATATATTGTCTTATAACATGATATTAGTTTGAGGTGTGCAACATAATGATTTGATATTTGTATATATTGCAAAATCATCACCACACTAAGTCTAGTTAACATCCATCACCACACGTAGTTTTGTCTCTTGTGATAAGAAATTTTAAGATTTACTCAGCAACTTTTAAAAAGGCAATACAATATTATGAACTATAGTCATCACGCTGTATATTATATTCCCAGGACTTATTAATTTAATACTGGAAGTTTGTATCTTTGACCCCCTTCACCCATTTCACCCACCCCTGACACCCCCGCCTCTGGCAACCACCAATCTGTTCTCTGTATCTATGAGGTTTTTTGTTTGTTTTTTATTTTTAAGATTCCACATATAAGTGAGATCATCCAGTATTTGTGTTTCTCTATGTTTCGCTTAGCATAATGCCCTCAAGGTCCATCTATGTTGTCACAAATGGCAAGATTTCCTTCTTTTTTAATGGCTTAATAATGTTCCTGTATAGAAGTATATACATCTCTCTTCCTCTCTCTCTCTCTCTCTCTCTCTCTCTCTCTCTCTCTCTATATATATATATATATATATGTATATGACACTTAGGTTGCGTCAGTGTCTTGGCTATTATAAATAATATTGCAATGAACATGAGGGTACAATGTAACTTTTTTTTTTTTTTTTTTACAATGTAACTTTTTGAGTTAGTGTTTTCATTTCCTTTGGGTAAATACCCAGCAGTGGAATTGCTGGATCATATGGTAGTTCTATTTTTAATTGTTTGAGGAACCTCCATACTGTTTTCTATACTAGCTGCAACAGTTTATATTTCCATCAATGGTGCGCAAGGGTTCCATTTTCTCCACATCTTTGTCAACACTTAGTTCTTGTTTTATGATAATAGCTATTCTAACAGGTATGAGGTGATATCTCATTGTGGTTTCGATTTGCATTTCCCTCATGATTAGTGACGTTGAGCATCTTCTCACATGTCTGTTGACCATCTGTATGTCTTCTTTGGGAAAAAGTATATTCAGATCCTCTGCCCGTTTTTATTTTATTATTTATTATTTTTTAATTTTTAAAATATTTATTTATTTGCCTGTGCTGTGTCTTAGTTGCAGCATGAAGGATCTTTAGTTGAGGCATGTGAACGCTTAGTTGCAGCATATGGGATCTAGTTCCCTGACAAGGGATCGAACCCGGGCCCCGCTGCACTGGGAGCATGAAGTCTTAGCCACTGGACCACCAGGGAATTCCTTATTTAAAATTTTTTTTTGGCCACACTCCATGGCTTGTAGGATCTTAGTTCCCCAACCGTGGATTGAACCAGTGCCCCCTGCAGTGGGAGCATGGAGCCCTAACCATTGGACTGCCAGGGAATTCCCCACCTATTTTTTTTAATTAATTAATTAATGTATTTATTTTTGGTTGCATTGGGTTTTCATTGCTGCATGCGGGCTTTCTCTAGTTGCGGCGAGCGGGGGCTACTCTTCGTTGTGGTGTGTGAGCTTCTCATCGCGGTGGCTTCTCTTGTGGAGCATGGGCTCTAGGCGCCCGGGCTTCAGTAGTTGTGGCATACAGGCTCAGTAGCTGTGGCTCGCGGGCTCTAGAGCACAGGCTCAGTAGTTATGGCGCATGGGCTTAGTTGCTCTGCGGCCTGTGGGATCTTCCCAGACCAGGGCTCGAACCCGTGTCCCCTGAATTGGCAAGCGGATTCTAAACCACTGCACCACCAGGGAAGTCCCCCCACCCATTTTTAAATCAGATTTTTTTTGGTTTTACAATGTGGTTGTATGAATTATTTATATGTTTTGGATATTAAACCCTTATCAGATATATGATTTGCCAATATTTTCTCCCATTCTGTAGGTTGCCTTTTCATTTTGTTGATAGTTTCCTTTGTGCAGAAGCTTTCTAGTTTGATGTAGTCCCACTTATTTATGTTTGTTTTTGGTGTCAAGTCCAAAAAGTCATTGTCAAGACCAATGTCAAGGAGCTTATTGCCTATGTTTTCTTCTAGGAGTTTTATGGTTTCAGGACTTACCTTCAAGCCTTGATCCATTTTGTATTATTTTTTTGTGTATGGTGTAAGAGAGGGGTGCAGGTTAATTATTTTGCATATGGCTGTCCAGTTTTCTTAACACCATTTATTGAAGAGACTTTCCTTTCCCCACTGTATATTCTTAGCTTTGTTGTAGTAAATTAATTGACCATATTTTGTGGATTTATTTCTGGGCTCTCTATTCTGTTCCATTGATCTATGTGTCTTTTTTTATGGCAATGCTATACTGTTTTGATTATTTTACCTTTGTAATATAGTTTTAAATCAGGAAGTGTGATGCCTCCAGCTTTATTCTTCTTTCTCAAGACTGCATTGGCTCTTGGGATCTTTTGTGGTTCCATGCAAATTTTAGAATTCTTTGTTCTGTTTCTGTGAAAGATGCCACTGGAATTTTGATATGGATTACATATAATGTAGATTATTTTGGATGGTATGGACATTTTAACAATATTAATTCTTCCAATCCACAAGCATGAAATATCTTTCCATTTTTGTCTTCTTCAGTTTCTTTCATGAATGTTTTACAGTTTTCAGTGTACAGATATTTCACTTCCTTGGTTAAATTTATTCCTAGGTATTTTACTCTTTTTGATGCAGTTGTAAATAAGATTGTTTTCTTAATTTCTTGTTCTGATAGTTTGTTATTAGTGCATATAAACACAACTGATTTTTTAAAATAAATTATTATTTATTTATTTTTGGCTGCGTTGGGTCTTTGTTGCTGCACGCGGGCTTTCTCTAGTTGCGGCGAGCAGGGACTACTCTTCGTTGTGGTGCACAGGCTTCTCATTGCAGTGGTTTCACTTGTTGTGGAGCACGGGCTCTAGGCGCACGGGCTTCAGTAATTGTGGCACGTGGGCTCAGTAGTTGTGGCTCACAGGCTTTAGAGCACAGGCTCAGTAGTTGTGGCACACAGGCTTAGTTGCTCCGCAGCACGTGGAATCTTCCCAGACCAGGGCTTGAACCCATGTGCCCTGCATTGGCAGGCAGATTCTTAACCACTGCGCCACCAGGGAAGCCCTGTTTATCTATTTTATATGTATCAGTGTGTATCTGTTAATCCCAAACTCCTAATTTATCCCTCCCCCATCTCCTTCCTTTTTGGTAACCATAAGTTTGTTTTCTATGTCTGTGAGTCTATTTCTGTTTTGTAAATAAGTTTATTTGTATCATTTTTTTAGATTCCACATAAAAGTGATATCATATGATATTTGTCTTTCTCTGTCTGACTTATTTCACTTAGGATGATAATCTCTAGGTCTATCCATGTTGCTGCAAATGGTATTATTTCATTTTTTTTATGGCTGAGTAAGATTCCATTGTATACATATACCACATCTATTTTATCCACTGAATTTTAAATCTTAATGAATTTTAATGAGTTTAAATTAAAATAGTTCCACATGGTTAGTGGCTGCTGTATTGGACAGTGAAGCTCTAGACAATGCAAAGAAGAGAATGCAAGTATTAGCTACTTTAAGCATTATAAAAGTAAACGTAGGGACTTCCCTGGTGGCGCAGTAGTTGAGGGTCCGCCTGCCAGCGCAGGGGACACGGGTTCGAGCCCTGGTCTGGGAAGATCCCACATGCCGTGGAGCAACTGAGCCCGTGCGCCACAACTACTGAGCCCTTGCACCACAACTACTGAAGCCACGTGCCTACAATCCAGGCTCCACAGCAAGAGAATCTACCGCAGTGAGAAGCCCACGCACTGTGATGAAGAGTAGCCCCTGCTTGCCTCAATTAGAGAAAACCCACATACAGCAACGAAGACCCAATGCAGCCAAAAAAAAAAAACCAACATTTGAGTACTTAAAAAAAAAAAATGAGGCAACAGGCCCAAATGGAGTCACTTGTGTTAAGCTGAGTCACCAAAACCAAAACTTAATACCTAACCTAATTGCAGTTTCAGCTGCTCCCAGGCATGGAATTTTAAATTAATCAGTCTGGAGCTTCTTTTTTTTTTTCAATTTATTTTATTGATTTATTTTTGGCTGCGTTGGGTCTTCGTTGCTGCACGCGGGCTTTCTCTAGTTGTGGAGAGTGGGGGCTACTCTTTGTTGCGGTGCGCAGGCTTATTGCGGTGGCTTCTCTTGTTGAGGAGCATGGGCTCTAGGTGTGTGGGCTTCAGTAGTTGTGGCGCACGGGCTTAGCTGTTCCGCAGCATGTGGGATCTTCCCGGGACCAGGTCTCGGACCCATGTGCCCCGCATTGGCAGGCGGATTCTTAACTACTGCACCACCAGGGAAGCCCAGTCTGGAACTTCTTGATAAACACTAGTGAGGTAATTTCCTTGAAAAGACCCTTACCTTTCCTGACCGCTGCCTCTAAGGGAAGATGTCCTCGCCTAAAATAATCCTTTTCTTTTGCTGATCACCTCCTCATCCCACCCCACTTCTGCCTATAAAAGCCTTCCATTTGTACAGCCCCTCAGAGAGCCTTTCTACTTGCTAGGTGGGATGCTACCCAATTAATGAGTCGTTTAATAAAGCCAATTAGATCCTCAGTTGAATTGTGTTGTTTAACAGGTCGCTGGCACTGTTCCCAGAGCACCCCGTGTCCTAGCTCACTGAATCCTCAGGACGAGGCTAACCCTTCTCACAGATCAGGAACCTGAGGCACAGGAAGGTGACATTTGTTGCCCAGGGTCACACACTCAGTCAGTGGCTGAGCCTGGGTCTGGCCCCAGGAAGTCTGGCCCCAGAGTTCCCTCCCTTAACCACTGTGCCGCCACACATGACAGCTGATACTGAAAATGACCACGGAGAGTTATTATACTTACAGCAACAAAAACAACTTTAGTTACGGTTACAAAGAGCCTAAAAAGGGGGATGTAGCTGACCCGGGAAGTGGGACAGGGCCAGTGGGTCAAATGCTCTCCTATTGGAGCTAGAAACCAGTAGCTTAATGGCAGGCAGGATGGATACATAAAAAAATAGCAGAATTAGCATATCATTGAGGGATATGGACCCACCAGAAGAGCTGAGACTAAAACAAATTAAAGGGATTAAAAAATGGTTCCTTTCCAGGACCATGACTTGGGAGGGAAAGGGGAGGAGTATTACCATTCATGATAAACACTCTGTGCTTGTAATATGCGATACTTAGATAAAAATTAAGAAACCATTATGTTCAACCATAGATTAGTACATAAACACCTCTCTGACCAGAATGAAATTCCCCAGGGTTGGGGGTGGCCAATGGCTGCCTGACTTGTCAGTCCTGTTCCTAGAGAGGGTTGTGGATGGGAGAAAAGGCCCCAGGCCTTGGAGAATCAGATGGGACAACACAACGCACCTCTTTTAACAACAGCTATTGTTTATTTGGCTCTTACTAAGGGATTCCACCCCCGCCCCCTTCACACTATCTAACTTAATCCTCCCAAGAACTTTGAAAAATAGTATTATCATTCTTATTTACAGATGAAGAAACTAAGGCAAAGAGATGACATGACTGACCCAAGGCCACACAGGGGCAGGAAGGTCTGCCCCTCAGAGACCTGCAGGAGGTCAGAGCTGAAAGTCCAGACCCTAGGGAGGGAAGAAACATCTTCATGGAACATGAGTTCGTTGCCCCACTGTTGCACCTGCAGACCTCTGATGACCTCCTTCCTGGAGGTCTGTGGTCTGGGTGAAGCCTTCACAGTTTCAGGCACACCCAGTGCTCGCAGTGCCCCACCCCTACCTGGTCCCTTTCTGGTCCTTGCCTTCAAGGGCACAGTTCATCACCCGGCGCCCTCTTCCTACTCGCAGCCAGAGAACTCCACGTCAGCTAATATACGTCACTGAGTGCCGACTGTTTACCAAGCACTTTCAGTGGTACAGCAGCCAACAGACACACACCCATGCTCTCGCGGGGCTTACGCTCCAGTGGGGGTAGAAAGACAAAACAAAATAAGCAAGGAAATGAGAAGTACCATAGAGAGAAAGCAGAGGTGGGAGCTGGGTAGTGCAGGCCAGGGGGAAGGGGTACAATTTTAAATAGCCAGGCAAAGCCATACTAAGAAGATGAGCCGTTTAGCTATCTGGGTGAAGAGCCTTCCAGGCACAGCTACAGACGGCACAAAGCCCCCAGGGCTCAGATTCTCCAGGGATGAGATGGAGGCCTCGGTGGCAGGAGCAGAGGGAATGAGGACAGGAGGGGAGGGTGGGTCAGACTGGGTGTGGTCTTGTGGTCCATTTTGAGCACTTGGGCTCTGAGTGGGGTGGAAGCTGTCTCAGGGTTCAGAGCAGGGGACGGATGGGATCAGATGTTTGATCTGGGTCCCACTGGCCGCTTTGTGGCTAAGAGCCCGAAGTAGGTGAGGAAAGACAAGGCTTAGGGCAGGGGGACAGCAGTGAAGGTGGGGAACAGTAGTCAGATTCCGGATTTTTTTATTTTTTAACATGTTTTTTTTTTTTGGCCCCGCCTCACAGCTTGTGGGATCTCAGTTCCCTGACCAGGGATGGAACCTGCGCCCTTGACAGTGAAAGTGCAGAGTCCTGACCACTGGACCGCCAGGGAATTCCCAGTATGTTCCTTTATTTTGAAAATTTTCAAACACAGAAAAGTCACAAGAACAATACAGTTAATACCCATAGACACTTCACATGGCTTCACCATTTGTTTTTTTAAAACATGCCCTTTAGTTAGATGCCCGAGCACATAATAGACAGGTGATGGAATTACATTTTCAGTACGGCGTCTGGATACATCTTTAAAACTCTGTAGTTCTCAGAAGTGTCTGGGTCCCCTTTGTTCCTGACTTTGGGGAAATATATGACCCCATTCAGCGTTTTTGTTAAAGACCACTAACTAGAAACCTTTTTTTCTCTTCTTTTATGAGCACCTGAGGAGAGATTGGAGATTTGCAAGATATGCATTCTTGCTTTTTCATTTCAAAGTTGAGTGCTTCTCAAATATCAGGTCAGGTGCTAAATAAATAGAGGGAAATGGGGCTCAGGAAAACGTTAAGATATATTAGATTACTGGTTTGTTATAAAAGTATATAACGCAGGAACAGTGAGATGGAAGAGATGTATAAGGCAAGGTCTGGGGAAGAGGGGCGGAGCTTCCACGCTCCCCGCCCCCCCATCTCTCCTGCATCTGTGTGTTCATCAACGTGGAAGCCCCCTCACTTCATATTATTTTGCCACACATGCGTTTTCTCTTCCAAGTTTTAAATTTTTTGTTGTTATTATTGTGTGTGTGAAACATTTAAGAGGAACTTGCTGCATTATGCACCATCATTCCTACATTCTTCAAACATGTATTTCCTGCAAACTAGGAATATAATCATAACATACTTATCAAAATCAAGAAAGTTAATGTTAATTCAACACTATTATCTACTCTACAGTCTATTCAAATTTTGCCAGTTATCCCCATGGTGTCCTTTATAGCATCTTTTTTTCCAATCCAGGATACAATCCAGGATCCCATATTGCATTTATTTATCTATTTATTTATTATTTATTTATATATTTTTAAGGTCAAGTCTTTTTAAAATTTATTTATTTTTTGGCTGCATTGGGTCTTTGTTACTGCGCGCGGGCTTTCTCTAGTTGCGGCGAGCGGGGGCTACTCTTCCTTGCAGTGCGCAGTCTTCTCATTGCAGTGGCTTCTCTTTTTGCAGAGCACAGGCTCTAGGCGCGTGGGCTTCAGTAGTTGTGGCGCATGGGCTCTAGAGCGCAGGCTCAGTAGTTGTGGCGAACGGGTTTAGTTGCTCCGCGGCATGTGGGATCTTCCCGGACCAGGGCTTGAACCCGGCTCCCCTGCATTGACAGGAGGATTCTTAACCACTGCGCCACCAAGGAAGCCCCCCATATTGCATTTTTTTAAAATAAATTTATTTATTCATTTATTTATTTTGGCTGTGTTGGGTCTTCGATTCTGTGCGAGGGCTTTCTCCAGTTGCGGCGAGCAGGGGCCACTCCTCATCGCGGTGCGCAGGCCTCTCACCGTCGCGGTTTCTCCCGTTGCGGAGCACAGGCTCCAGCGGCGCAGGCTCAGTAGTTGTGGCTCACGGGCCCAGCTGCTCCGCAGCATGTGGGATCCTCCCGGACCGGGGCACGAACCGGTGTCCCCTGCATCGGCAGGCAGACTCTCAACCATTGCGCCACCAGGGAAGCCCTAAATTGGTCATTTTTAAACTCTTCATTCCTCTACGATTATATGTTAGGTTTCCAATTATAGAAGAACTTTCCCTACACCCTTTCCTTCCTTCCACCCCCTCCCTTCCTCCTTCACGCTGTGTCTCTAACATTTTCAGAATCAGTATGAACTCATGGGTTCTTTTTTTATTCAATGCTTTAGTTGATCACAGCCGTTATTCATTCTGATGCTCAAAGTGTCCCGGCCTTGGCCATCAGGAACTCCTTCAAGCTGATTCTTTGTCCTTTGACATGTTTCCATCATTCTTTGAGCACTGCCTTACTTTTCTGATGCAACGAGATGTTCCAGGCTCTTCTTTTCTTCCCCCTGCTTATTTATTTATTGAAGTATAATTGACCTACAACACTGTTAGTCCCAGATGCATAACATAGTGATTTTATATTTCTATACAATACAGAATTTATCAACATGATAAGTCTAGTTACAATACAAAGTTATTACAATGTTATTGACTATATTCCCCCATGACTCTTTGATTTTTGTACTGGAAGTTTGTACCTCTTAATGTCCCTCACCTATTTCATGCACCCGCCACCCCTCTGGCAACTACCAATTTGTTCTATCTATGAGTCTGTTTCTGCTTTGTTATGTTTGCTCATTTGTTTTGTTTTTTAGATTCCACATATAAGTGAAATAATGTGTTATTTGTCTTTCTCTGTCTGACTTATTTCACTAAATGTAACACCCACTAGGTCCATCCATGTTGCCACAATGGCAAGATTTCATTCTTTTTTTGTGGCTGAGTAATATTCCATTGTATGACACTTAGGTTACTTACATATCTTGGCTATTGTAAATAATGCTGCAATGAATATAGGGGTGCACATATCTTTTCTTTCTTTTCTTTTTTGTTTTTGGCTGTGTTAGGTCTTCGTTGCTGCACGCAGGCTTTCTCTAGCTGCAGCAAGTGGGGGCTAATCTTCGTTAAGGTGCGCAGTCTTCTCATTGCAGTGGCTTCTCTTGTTGCAGAGCACTGGCTCTAGGCACATGGGCTTCAGAAGTTGTAGCACATGGGCTCCAGTAGTTGTAGCACATGGGCTCAGTAGTTGTGGCTCATGGGCTCTTGAGCGCAGGCTCAGTAGTTGTGGTGGATGGGCTTAGTTGCTCTGCGGCATGTGGGATTTTCCCGGACCAGGGGTCAAACCCGTGTCCCCTGCATTGGCAGGTGGACTCTTAACCACTGAGCCACCAGGGAAGTCCCCTCATTGCAGTTTTGATTTGATTAGTGATGTTGAACCTCTTTTCATGTGTCTCTTGACCATCTGTATGTCTTCTTTGAAAAAAATGTATATTTGGGTCCTCTGCCTATTTTAAATCAGATTTTTTGTTGTTGTTATTGAGTTGTATGAGCTCTTTATATAGTTTGGATGTTAATTCCTTATCAGATATGATTTGCAAATATTTTCTCCCATTCTGTAGGTTGCCTTTTCATTTTGTTGATGGTTTCCTTTCTGCAGAAGCTTTCTAGTTTGGGGGCTCCGGACACGCAGGCTCAGCGGCCATGGCTCACGGGCCCAGCCACTCCACAGCATGTGGGATCTTCCCGGACCGGGGCACGAACCCGTGTCCCCTGCATTGGCAGGTGGACTCTCAACCACTGCACCACCAGGGAAGCCCCATACTGTTTTGATTACTGTAGTTTTGTAGTATAGTGTGAAATCAGGGAACATGATACCTCTTCAGGTTCATCTTGTTCTTTCCCTGCTCCAGCCCTGGAATCAGCCATTTTCCCAAGAGCCTTGGTTCCTTTCCAAGGAGAGTGGTTTTTAGAAGCCAATATTTGGCTGTCAAGCATGGCCCCATTTTGAAGGTAGAAAGAGCAGAATTTACAGATTGGATGTAGGCTATAAGAGAAAGAGAAGCGACCAGATACCCTTCAGCTTTTTAAGACATTTCTTCTTTGGAGTCTTCTTAGACCCTCCCTCAGGCTGAATCTTGCCCCTATTGAAGCAAGTATTCTATTATTTGCATTATTTATACACAAGCATGTCTCTAAATGTATCATAGTTATTAAGTATCAGCTTGTGGTTCTACCTGGGAGATCCTTATCCTTGGCCCCGATCCCTTAGACCAACATGGTTTTGAAGCTCATCTCTAGCACTTGCTGGCTGTCTGAGCCTCAGCTAGTCTCTTAACTGTTTTTTCTCAGTTTCTTCACCTGTAAAGTTAGGGTAATGATATGAATCTCACAGGGTTGTTGTGAAGAGTGAGTGCTATGTGAATGCAATGTGCTGGGCACGCCAGCCTGGCCCATTCTAAATGCCTAGGGCACATGACTTAACCTCTCTGTACCTTGACTTCCTCACCTGTAAAATGGGCTTGCCATGAGGAATGGCTGGAATCATGCACAGAGAATCTTTTTTTCTGTACTTGGCCAACTGCTACTATAGAGTTTTCTAAGTATTGTTCTTCTGGGATGTCTTGAGGGCAGTGACCACCCCTTGTTCACATTTTCATCATCTCTCCCTGCACCCCAGGGTCTATGCTCTGTGCTGGTCAGACTGTTTTCTTGAGCACTCTGGGCTAGAGCCTGGACCCATCCACATCCTCTCCACTCTCCCCAGAACTGGAGCCTGACATTGAGCCCGGGGAACGTACAACTTTGTCAGCAGCAATTTGGTTGAAATGAAAATTTTGTCAACAATGTGTTTTGCTTCAGTGATTTTTTTTAAAGGTTGAGAAATTGGGAATCTATATACAGTCTTTTTATTTATTTAATTTATTTACTTTTGGCTGTGTTGGGTTTTCATTGTTGCACGCAGGCTTTCTCTAGTTGCGGTGAGCGAGGGCTACTCTTCGTTGCGGTGCGCAGGCTTCTCATTGCAGTGGCTCCTCTTGTTGCGGAGCACGGGCTCTAGGTGTGCTGGCTTCAGTAGTTGCGGCGCACGGGCTTTGTTGCTCCGCAGCATGTGGGATCTTCCCGGACCAGGGCTCAAACCCACGTCCCCTGCACTGACAGGTGGATTCGTAACCACTGCGCCACCAGGGAAGTCCTATATGAAGTCTTACAAATATTTTTGTTGATTTTCTTCTTAATTAAAAAATTTTTTTAACCTCCAATTACTTTGCAGCCAATTATTCCTACTTTTCTGTTTGCAACAGCAAAATGTTGAAACAACCTAATGTCTGACAATGAAATGTTTTCCTTCCTTCCTCCCTCCCTTCCTTCCTTCCTTTTGTTCAGTAAAAAAAAGAAAAGCAAGGAACATTATGTATAATAAAATCTAATACTATAAAAAATACATGTGTATATGCATATATACCCTGTGACCAGGGTTTATCTGGTGGTGTCGGTACGGAGCTTTTTCACTTTATACACTGCTGCCTGGTGGGAGAGGCAATCCACCCCAGCCCCGAGCTTCCCTGCACACTCTTGCTGATATGCCCGCAATACAAGGTCCTGGCCGCTCTACATCCAGGCCGTTTCTCAAGGTTGGTTTGCAGTGAGTAACGCTGAGGGATGAAGTAATGTCTCCCTTCAGGACAAAGAGCAAGCTTGCTTACCACCTACTCGAAAAGAAGGAAATTCTCCAAGCTCAGTGTTCCTCAGCTGCGGGGCAAGCCTCTCTGTGGTCACCCCTGTGGGGCTCAGGGGGGCAAGTGAAACTGAAGCAGACGGTGCTCCTGCTGAGCAATGAGTTTGCTGAGCAATGAGTAGTGGATTCCTATGTCTGTGATCCAGGAGTCTCACGTCTTTGTCAGACTAACTCGTTAGCTTGTGAGTGGGGTACAATCCCAGGCCCTGACATTGGCCTGTTTCAGTCATCTATCATTATTACTTTTACAACATAAAAATCAGTTTTGATCTTTTTTTAAAGAAAGGCAAAAAACCATACACATACTGAGAGTCAAAGCTTACAAATTAAAGGAAGTAAGAAAACATCAAACACCCAAAGAAGAAAGTAAAGAATTCTCTACTCATACCTACCCAGTGAAACTTGTTAATACCTCAATGAATACCTTTTCAGACAGCCTTCCATGTAGATTCCCACATTTTTATTAGTCTTCTGCAAAAATAAGTTCATAGCATATACAGTGCTTAATAACCACCTTGATTTAGTCAGGCAGTCCACGACTGGGGGCCATTGTAGTGACCTACCCCCGCAAGCTTCTTGAGAAGTCAAGAGCCCACCAGGGATTTCACACAGCCTGCAAAGCCTTCCACTGCCCCAGCCAGAGTCGAGGGCTTCCTCTTGCCCTGGTACTTCCTGGGAGCTCTTGGGGCAGAAGAAGTGTTAGCCTTGGGTGCTGGCCTAACAGCTCGGGGACCACAAAGGCAAAGGAAACCACCTTCCCCTCCCATCTCCTCCTCCGCACCCCCTGGTTCTCAAGCATGCATTTCCACCACCCCTGCTCTGACACATATCCCTCTCCCAGCTTCACGGCTTGCCATCCCATTTTCCAGAGGAGACCCGGGAATCCCCATTCCAGACCCCGCCCACCATCCCCACCTGCTTCAGCTGAGACCCCAGAGCCCCTGTCATCATCTCAGACCCTGAAAGAGTGAGTGATGCCTCTCTCATCACACGGCAATGTAGGAGCAGGGCGGGTGGGGCAGGATGCTGGGGTGGGTGGAGCCAGGGCCACTTCCTTTCCCCTTGAGGCCCCTCCACCAGTCTTGCCCCAGCTTCAGGAGTTGGAGCAGCCTGGTCCCAGCCCTGTGCCCTTATCCACTGAGCTGGTAAGTGGTGTGACCTGGTGGGGCAGGGGCTTCAGTGGACCTGGGAATGTGCCTCTGGCTTGAGAAGACCTTGATAGATAATGGGAAAAGAGGACGAAGAGCCATTGGGGCTGAATGGGGTCAGCGCAGGCCAGGAGGGGGTGGCTGTTGCTGGAGCCGGGGCTGCCAACGCCCAAGGGGGCCTATGGGGTAGATTCGATGGGGGAGCTGCCAGCGTCTTGTTACTTCTGATACTAGTAGAAGCAAGGGTGGAAAAAGCCGTTGAACCGCAGAGTTGGGCCCGGCATTTGGCAGGGAAGTGGGCAGGAGGGAGGGCCTGGCTAGGTCCTGCCCCCCACCCCCAGCTCCTTATGTATTCTATTTCTTCAACTTCCCCACCCTCAGGTCCCAACTCCTGCTCATGCCTATTGCTTTGGAAATGATCCTGCTTCTCCTCCTCTTTGGGAGCGTCTGGGCCCAAAACACGAGCTCAGAGTCTCCGGACGGCACAATTACTTTGCAGGAGTTGGAACCCACAGCGTCCTCTGCTTCTTTGGTCTCAAATATCTATGAGACCACAAAATTCAACTCAACGACATCTAATTTTGCAACAACCGAGGTCCCTAAGACAGATGACAGCACTGAGCACAAGATCTTCCCGCCTTCCTCAACTCCCTATACAGCCAATGAGGTTTCCTCTCCTGGGACTTCCATTGCTGCCAGCAGGGGCCCTCCTGTAAATGAGTCAATAATCTCCCAGAAAGATTCGTCCCAAACATTATCAATGCCCCTGGAAATCTCTAATGCAACCAGTATACCTGCTGTCCCAGTAGTGAAATCTGCAGGATTCCATACTACGACTGGTGAAACCATGGCAACTAGCCCTCTGGAGACCTCCAGTGGGACCAGTGGACCCCCTGTCACCACAGCTACTAGCTCTCTGGAGACCTCTGATGGGACCAGTGGACCCCCTATCACCACAGCAATTAGCTCTCTGAAGGCCTCCAATGTGACCAGCGGACCCCCTGTCATCATGGAAACTGGCTCTCTAAAGACCTCCAAGGAGACCAGTGGACTTCCTGTCACCATGGCAACTACGTCTCTGAAGACCCCCCTGGGGACCAGTGGCTCCCCCACCTTTGGAGTAAAAACATCCAGCCCAACGTCCTCCACAAACATAAGCAGTAGGTCCTCCCCAAATTCAGGTTGGGAGACAAATGGCACCTTGCTGGTAGCTGTGCTCGTGGCCCTGCTGGTGGTCATTTTCCTCATGGCATTACTCCTGCTGTGGCGCCAGCGGCAGAAGCGGAAGACAGGAGTACTGACACTAAGCAGGAGTGGAAAACACAACGGGGTGGCAAATGCCTGGGCTGGGGTAGCCCAGGTGTCTCATGAGGAGGCTGCGACAATAACAGAGGGAGCGTCCGGGGGTAACAATGACTCTGGGGTCCCCCAGGGGGAGGGGTCTGGCCAGCGGCCCACACTTACCACTTTCTTTGGTAGACGGAAGTCTCGCCAGGGCTCCATGGCGCTGGAGGAGCTAAAGCCTGGGCCAGCCCCCAGCCTAAAGGGGGAGGAAGAGCCACTGGTGGGCAGCAAGGATGAGGCTGCGGAGACCTCTACTTCTGATGGGCCAGAAGAGAGAGATGTGGAGGCCCCTTAACGTTTGAGAATAATAAGACTGGAGCTCAGAATCGTTCCCGCTTTCATCACCTTCCCTCCTGTCATCACATCCAGCCTCATCATCACCCAGCATTTTCACCCAGCACCCTTTGGATTTTCACCCAGCATCTTCACCCTGAATCCTCATTCAGCTCTTCTAGCCAGCAGCCCACGCAGCACCCACACCCAGCGCGCAGGTCAGGGCTGACACCCACTGAACCCTTGCAGATTGAATGAACGAACTCTCCTCATCAACCCCTACTTCTCCCCATCACATTTTCTCCACATGTCTGTCCTCGAAACCAGCTGTTGAGTCTCCATAAAGGCCAAACTTACGATTTCTCAGAGGATTCCCCAGGAATACCAGAGTCTGGGAAGAAGAGGAAATGGCAACCCAGCAAACCCCCACCTTAGGATTACTCTGGAAAGTACATTTGGCCCCATGGATTAGGACAGTCCCACCGGCTGAGCCCATGAACTGCCTTTAACTCCAGGCCCCAGTGCTCTGTGCTAGGCCAGCCTGGAGCATGGGCTGGGTGGTGTCACCCAGCAGTGGTCTCAGGTGCGTCTGAGACGGCCCCTGGACCCTAGGCTGGCTCACGGTCCCAGCCACCACATTCTCCCCCAACTCTGGATCGAGGCAGCCAGAGGCTTCAGCTGTTTCTCCTCCCAAGAGCAGAGGTGAGAAGAGCTTCTGTGCAGATGTAGTTCTTAGAAGCCTCGGCACCTGCGTGGGTCCACTCATGCATGTAGTTTGTGTGCAAGAGGCGAGGACTTGGTGACGCTTGTGAAGGGCAGTGGCGAGTACAGCTGGGTGAGGGAGGGGGCAGGAAGGGCTGCAGAGGCTGAGGAGATGCCGCCCTCAGGAGGTGCTGAGAACATAGGCACCCTCGTCTTTGCTCCGATGGGGTGGAGGTGGAAGATTTAATTCCGTCTGTGGCAGGGCCTGACAGAAAGACTGCATGTGTGACCAAGTGTGGTTCTTCAGCTCAGCTGCTATGTCCCTTCCTCAAAGCCCCCCACCACTCCCCCCACCCCCCATCCCCCCGCTCCCCAGTGCACACACGAGAGTCCCAGGTCATGCTGATGCTGTTACAAGTTTAATGTGTTTGTCTGTATCCCCTCTTCCATTCTACAAGGAGGGTCAGTGAGAGAGTGAGCTGTGACAGGCCTCCAGAACCAGGGGCATCCCTGTGGCTCTGGGATGGAGAGGAGGGGACAAGACCCAACTGTGCTGTCTCTGAGACCAGCCCAGGCCAGAACCCAGGGCACCGCATGGACCAGGGGCCGTTGGTATTTCCCCAGGGCAAAGAGGAAATTTGCAAAGAGGAAGTTGTTGAGTCAGAGGAGCAGTGGATGAGAGCAGACACATTGACCTACAAAAGGAGAGGCCACGGGACTCCATGAGAGCGTGACTGCCAGGTGGTTTGGATTGGAGGGGACACCAGAGGCTGGGGAAGGGCCCCCAGGTGGGTCAGTTCATGGGGGTGTGGAAGAGGGATGAGGAGAGAAGCGGCGGAAAGTGGCCACAGATCCGCCCGGAGTTCTGCCACCCATGCCTGGGCTAGCTGGGGTGGAAATCCAGCCTTCACCACGCAAACCTGGGCGCCTTTTCTATTTCTTTCTTGGACGTGCCACACAGGCACAAGGGGTCTTAGTTCCCCGACCAGGGATCGAACCTGCACACCCCCCCTCACCCCAGCCAAAATAAATAAATAATAAAATATTGAAAATACTAATTTTGTCCTGACAGTAAAATAACATTTTTCTTCTTTTGCGAAACTACCAGCACATTCTAGTTTCTTAAATAACAGGATTCTCAGGCTTCCCTGGTGGCGCAGTGGTTGAAAGTCCGCCTGCCGATGCAGGGGACGCGGGTTCGTGCCCCGGTCCGGGAAGATCCCACGTGCCGTGGAGCGGCTGGGCCCGTGAGCCATGGCCACTGAGCCTGCGTGTCCGGAGCCTGTGTTCCGCAATGGGAGAGGCCACAGCAGTGAGAGGCCCGCGTACCGCAAACAAAACAAAACAAAACAAAAAAACCCCAGGATTTTCTCTCACACACAACCATATACAGTGTATTATTCTTCATCTTATATTTTAAAATGCATGTTTCTATTTTATTTTCAAAAGTACACATTAAGATCACGGTTACAAATACAGCTTTGTCATCCATTGCAAACTCCAGATGGAAGAAGGATTTGGATGGGGACGGTCTTGAGAAGTCTATTAATGTAATTCACTTTTGCAGACAGGAAAAGGGCCTCCGAGCACGGTCCTATGGACATTTCATTTCTGAAAATGGACATATACGCCTCATTTTCCTCTGCATCCGTATTTCTGCTCCTGTTCTGGGGAGGTTGGGGGTCGAGCCATTAGCCATCAGAAAACCCAGGGTATTTTGGAGACCATCTACGTGTCCCCAGCAAGGAGCTGCCAATGGGTGCCTGTGTGCCTTAGCCCCTTGGGGTACTTAGCATCTGCCTGCCCAGCTAGTGACTTCAGGACAGCCTAGCTGGACCACGCCCCAGATCCCCAAAGCTGCCGGCCATGGAAAGGGCCACATGCTCACTCCTGCGTTTGCGCACGCTCTTCCAGAAGCCTGCGCACCCCCGTCCTGTCCCACCACACACACATCTTGACTTCCCGCTAAACTCCTCTCAACCATCAAGATGTAGTTCAAATGTCACTGCCTTTGCGAAGCCGCCCTTGCTGCCTCCATCCCAAACAGATAGCGTATTTCTCCTCCACTCTTACAGCACCTTGCGTGACAGTACAAACAACTGGACTGTAATCGTGTGAAGGTGTCCCCCATTCATTAGGTTGTAGCCCCTTCAAGTCCACCTGTCATCTTTGTGGCTCCAGAGGCCAGAGCCTGGCATGTCTACCTAATATGTGTTTACTGAATGGAGAGGTGAACGGATTAATGAATGAGCAAACAGTGGTTTTCAAGTAAACCATGGCAAGGTCATATCTGTCCTTTGAATGAAACTGGCATCCAGGAGCATGGCCTGAGGCAGTGGGACCTGAGACGGGAGCATTAGTCTAGTTCAAGTTAGATAGAGTGGGAGTCTGGCCTAAGGTGAAAGAAGAGGTCAGGTTTGAAATATATTTATTCAGAGAATAATTGACTGTTGAGGTGATGGGGGAAGAATGAGGTTAGACTCTTAAAGTTTCTGTCTTGGAAAATGGAGGAGGTGCTGACATCACTATGTGGAAATGCAAAGAGGTGAGCAGTTTGGGGGGAAAACATGAGTATTTATTTATTTATTTATTTATTTATATCTTGGCCACGCCACGCACTTTGCAGCATCTTAATTCCCCGACCAGGGATTGAATCTGGGCCACAGCAGTGAAAACACTGAATCCTAGCCACTCGACAACCAGGGAACTCCCCATGAGGGGTGTTAGAAGTAGAGGCCTGGAAGTTGCAAGGGAAGTCAGAGCTGGAGATATAGATTAAGGAGTTATCTGATGTTAGATAGCAATTTAAATAACGGCATTGGTGGATAAATGCATAAACTGTATAGAATGAGAAAAGGAGAGAGCTGTGGAGAGAAGCTTCATGTGTTAGTCAGGGCAGGCTAAGTGCTGTAACAAACAACCCCCAATTCTCAGGGGTAGAACTCAAGAGAAGCTTTTTCCTTGTTTATGTAATAATTTAATGTCGGCATTTGGAGGGTAACCTTCCATGAGGTCATTCAGGGACCCAGACTCCTTCCATCTTGTGGCTCTGTCATTCCCAGGGAGGATCATGGGAAGACTAGAGCGACACGCATCACTTTTGCTCACATTCCATTGGACAGAATTCAGTCATATGGTGGCCTCCATGCAAAGGAGGCTGGGAAATGTAGTTTAGCTTGTGCCCAAGAGGAAAAGAGGAACAGTCCCGCCACACTGAGGGGACACCACAGTTTGAGGGCTGCCTGTAGGAAGAAGGACCTGCAGGAAACAGAAAAGAGCCTTTAAGAGAGAAACCAGGAGAAAATGACGTCTGGGGGGGAAAAAGGGAGAAATAGTTTGGAGAAGGGCTGTCAGGAGCTGACCTGGACTAGAGGCAAGCAAGGCAGTAAGGTGTAAAATGGAGCTTGAGAGCGAGGCCTTCTTCAGTTTTGTGCCCCAGGACCCTTGCTTGCCTCGTCCAAGTCCAAGTCCTGGCAGGGTCACATGCTGCAGAGGCAGAAATGGGAGAAGGCTGGGAAGAGGCCAGTGTCTGGCCATCAGTAGTCCCAGAGACTTTAGCAAGTGGTTCTGATGAAGAACTGGAGTCCCCAGCACTTCTGGGACAGGAACTTGCCTGAAGTCACAGTACAATAATTGGCAGTTTCCTGGTTTTCTTGTTCAGAAGCCCGGCTCTGATCTGCTCAGGGCCCTTAAAGTACCTTGGGAAGAAGGAAGAAAAGGAAAGTGGCTTTTTGTTGAGTTTCTACTCTGTGTCACCCGCAGAGTTTTTTCGCTTGATTCTCAGTTGAAGCCGTGAGGTTGGTATTATCCCATTTTACAGCTAAGGAAATGGAGGTGCAGAAAAAGGTAAAGAAGTATTTGAGATCAAAAAGAAGGGAAGTAGGATTTCCCCAGTGCACCATCAAAAACTCTCTCCAGCCATGACAGGGAGCACACCCTGGGGCAGGGTTAAGGAGGCTGGGTGAGTGGAGAGAACAGGGCCGAGGCTCAGAGAGGAGAGGACTTCTGAGTTATATAACTGAGTGTCCTGGAGGCCAGAGGGAGCCCCAGAGAACCAGGGCAGGGCCGGTCAGGGATGGTCAGACCGGCCCCTCCCTCTCCCCCTCCCGCCCCACCCCCTCCCCCAGTCTCCGGCCTCTCCAAACACTAGACGGAGCTGTGGGCACACCAGTCGGCCAGCTCCAGGCTGTCATGGACCCTGAAGGTAAAGAAGCCTCCCAGATCTCTCTCCCCTGTATCCCTACATCACCACCTGCCCCTCTCCTGCCCATCACCCATCCCATCTTATCTCCGTCCCCATCCCCCACCTTCCCCAAGTCTTCGCTGGTTTCTAACTACTCTCTTACCCCTCCCCCATCTCCCTCCAACCTCTCTGAACCCAAGCACTCCTTTCTGCCCTGCAAAGACCTCTTCTCACTCTTCTTTATCCTTCTACGATAGGTTCCCAAGTGAGCTCTGGGGAAGAAAGGGGCTTGAGCCCCAGGAAATTCAGGGGTGGCCTGGAGTAGGCCACGTCTCCTGGGGACTGAAGGGGCCGGGCAGTGGGAGGCTGGACCTGGAGCAGCTCTGGACTTTGCCCCTCACTAGCAGCTCTGGAGGAGTGAGGCAAAGTCCTGTCCCATCCGCCTCGGGGTGGGGGAAGGGAGCCCGAGTCCTGTGATCCCTGTGATTCCTGTGCATGTGGGGAGTGACATTGTGAAGGAGGCTGGATGCAGGATGATACACGCCAGGCTCTGGAGTCAAAAGGCTCCTGTTTGAATCCCAGCTCCACCAGGAACAGACAGTGTGTTCTTGAGCAAGTCACTTGATGTCTCAGAGCCTCACTTCCTTGTATTGCAATATCTGCAAAATGATAATAATAGTTCCCTGCTCACCAGGTTGGGGATGCGGGCGGGCGGGAAACGACATGAGCATGGAGGGCTCCCTGAAGTTTCACATTCCCCTCCCTGGGCTTCTCCTTCCCCAGCTCTGACCTTCCTCCCCTGGTCTAGGGCTTCTGCTGGCCCCATACCCAGCCCCTCTGGCTTGGCCGTGGAACCAGCTTTTGGGGGTCCAGACTACTTCTTGGTTTAGAAATGATCTCAGAGTCGGAGCCTGGGTTCAAGTCCCATCCCTGCCACCTGCTAGTTGTGTGACCTCAGACAAGAGGCTTAGCCTCGCTGTGCCTCGGTTTCCTCATTGATGAAGTGAAAGCAGTGTCTTCCCTTGGGTTGTGGTGAGGATGAAATGAGACCATACACGTCGAGCACCTGGCACAGAAATCACTCAGCAGTTATGCTGGAGTCACATCCATCACTCCAGTCTGCCTCTGCAGTCCTGAGCCTGCCCCAGGTTCCAGTTCCATTTTGGGGACATGTCCCTGGCGTGTCAAAATCAAAGTCCTCCCCTACACCAGTTCCGTTTCTATTCGTGCCTCACCAGCCTCCTACTGGGACTGGAAACCTCAGGGTCACTCTCCCTTGAACCTCAATATCCAGACAGTTGCTGCATCCTGTGGATTTACCCCCACGTCTTTCTGTTCCCACCTCCCTCTGACGGAGCCTTCCTCTGCCTGGCAGCCTTCACGCACATGATGACACTGATGTTTAACTCTGGGCCAGGCCAGAAGTGTCGGCTGTGGGATCACTGACCTGCGGGAATTAAACCAGGAGGGAGGAGTCGAGTCAGGGAGTGAGGCAAAGGCTGGGGACATGGGGCAAATGAGGGGCGAGGACAGAGTTGGGGCAGAAGCAGATGGCAGGCCGGGGGTGAGGTGTGAGGGGGCGGGGCCAGGTCTGGAGGCATGGTGTGCAGGGAGCGGTCCCCTAACAGATGCCCTGCCCTTACATTTTACCGGGACTCACTGCTTCCTGGTCCAGGCTGTTGCAACAGCTTTGCAACTTACATCTTTCAAAAATGCTAGGCACAACTTAAACATTTAAACTCACAAGTGCATTTTTGATCAAGTGACTGCTGATCAAAAATCTTACGGATTTTCCACTGCTCATTGAATGAGAACCTAACTGTTTCCTATCATTCAGGGCCTGCTCAGTCTGGCCCCGTCCTACCACTCAGCCCTCTCTCTCGCTACCTTCCACGTGCAACTTCACCGACATATACCCCAGGCCTCGCACTGCTGGGCCTTTTCTCTCTCCCATTCTCTCTGCTTGGGGGGGCCTTCCTCTCACCTGTCCAATGCCAGCCTATTCTCAGAGCCAACCTTCCTGGGTCTTCTCTTACTGCTCTTGTATCTTAACGACAGGTCATCTCTCCTTGCTCTGAAACCCTATAGGTCATTTTACCACTTGTGTGACGGGCAATCGCATCTGGCTCTATTTGGAGGTCATTTCTCCTCTCTAGGGAGAGAAGGGGAAAAGGAAAGAACATTTATCTGGAAGCTGGGGTGCTAACCAGCCTCTGTCTCCCTCTGGTGTTTGCCAAATGGATCAACAAATAAATAGATGGGAGAACAAAATTGCCGGGAGTCAGACACCTGGGTTCAAAGGCATCTGGCTGGGCATTGGCTCAGGCACTTGACATGAATCGCCCATTCCCTCCTCGTTGTAGCCCTGTGACTTCCTCATGAAACTGACTCTCAGAGAGGTTAGGAAATTGCCTAGGGTCACCCAGCATGTAGGTGATGGAGCTGGGATTCAAACCAGGCGTTTCTGAACCCCCAACCCAAGCTCCTCCTACTACACCAGGGACAGAGCCCTGGATTCTTGGGTGTGGCTTGTAGAGCTCTGTGAATAGTGATATAATAAATATATAATAATTTTAAGTATAATTTTGTGCTCAGTGTGGTGAGGTTGGGTACATGAGGGGACTCTGGGGCCAGCCCGCCTAGACTTATGATCCTGCCTCCACACTTCCCAGCTGTGTGAACTTTGGGCAAATTACTTGCTTCTTCAGTGCCTCAGTTTCCTTCTCTGTAAAATGGAGATAATAATGGTACCTACCTTATGAGGGTTGTTGTGAGGATTAAATGTGTTAATATATAGAATATGCTGGGAACAGTGCTTGGGAAGGACCATAAAAGTGTTAGCTGTTATTATTATTACACATGATGTCACTCCAGATTCTATTATAGACAAGTGGTAGCAGCACAAGAGGTTTTTTTTTTTTTGTTTGTTTGTTTGTTTGTTTTTTTTGCGGTACGCGGGCCTCTCACTGTTGTGGCCTCTGCCGTTGCAGAGCACAGGCTCCGGATGCGCAGGCTCAGCGGCCATGGCTCACGGGCCTAGCCGCTCCGCGGCATGTGGGATCCTCCCGGACCGGGGCACGAACCCGTGTCCCCTGCATCGGCAGGCGGACTCTCAACCACTGCGCCACCAGGGAAGCCCAGGACCAGAGTTTTAAGAAAAACTTATAAAGGCAAAACCTTTAAAACTGACGTCTATCTATTTAATTTTTTTTCCTGTAAATTGGGGGAAACAATCATTACTTGGTTTTAGCTGGAACACTTTGTCAGCCTCGTATAACATCACTGTTGCTGCAAGCACAGGCCACATGGTTACACGTGGTTACACATCAAATTAAGAACAAAAACTTGTGATAATTTGTTTTAGGTCCATTTGCAGACCCTGACTTTGTGCCCGTCCATCAAAGGCATGAATGAGTGTTTATTAAATGACTGAAGGAAAGATGCAGGGATGGAAGTTCTGATTCTGGCCCAGTCTCTCCCGGTACAGAGCCACTGGCCAGTTAGGGCAATATAGAAACACAGTAAAAGTCAGTCAACAATCCAGACAAGAACGGCACAAGTGCTAGTGGGGGAAAAAATCTTCAAATATTCTGCCAGAGTCAGTTTATCTATATCTATATCATTTTACATTATTTGTAAAGAGACAAATGCAGGAAATTTCCCCAGATGCTTTGGATCCCCTCAAGAACAGAGGCACCAATTTTAATAAAATTCTGGAATAACCCATTAAGAAAAGATTGCCTTGAGAGATCAAGGTTATACCCCACAGGGTAACACTGTAATCTCTGAAGTCCAGGCATCTTGAGAGAATATTTACATGTAACAACGGCAAGAATAAAAAGGGGACAGGGCGTTACAGCTGTTTCCTCTGTGCAGTCACTTCTCCTCAGGCAGCTGCAAAAACAGCCCCACTCCTCTCTGCAGTTCCTTTCGCGACAGTGGCTAATTAGGAGAGCCCTTATTTTCAAAGCTACCCACAGGAATCCCTTTTGTTGGAAATGCACGAGAGAGTTGGGGCCTAAAGAAAACCAGATGTATTTATTTTTCACGAACATTCTGCATTTACAGTAGGCGATCAGAACAGCTGATCTTGCCTAAGTGGGCAAGAGAGTAACCCGTGGGTGAAGGCTGTGTGGTTCTAAAACCACCTTCTGTGTGTGGACAGGGAAGACCAGGGTCCACGTCAATCATTTTCTTTTCTCTTTTTCTTTAATGTTTTGAATGGTTTGTTTGTTTGTTTGTTTGCCTCGCTGCATGGCCTGTGGGATCTCAGTTCCCCAACCAGGGATCGAACCCGTGCCTCCTGCAGGCAAAGCACGGAGTCCTGACCACTGAACGGCCAGGGAATTCCCATTTTCTAGCTCTGCTCTTTAGGTAATTTCCCTTTGCATTTCTGAGCCTAGGTTCTCTGCCTACAAATGGCCTTTACCATGAAGAAGGACAGGTAGGATTTGTGACATTGTATATATAGCAAGTGCCCGGCATCTGGTAGGCACCAGTGTATGGTAGCAATTGTTCTCTTCCTGCGGTTCAGAAGCTCTCAACTCTGCGACAAATTAGAATTAAATTACCACGTTCCAGACCAGTTATATCAGAATCTCTGTGGGTGGGACCCAGACATTGCATTTGGCAAGGCTCTCCAGATAATTCCATTGTGTAGTCAAGGTGGAGAATCACTGCTCTATTCAGCCTAAAAAAACCTTCCTTGGGACTTCCCTGGTGGTCCAGTGGTTAAGACTCCATGTTTCCAATGCAGGGGGTGTGGGTTCGATCCCTTTTCAAGGAACTAAGATCCCGCATGGCATGTGGTGTGGCTGAAAAAAACAAAACAAAAAACTTTCCTTCACCCTATCTTAAGTGAGGGCCCTCTCTCTCCTTTTCTTATTTACCTATTTATTTTACTTTTTTATTATAGAGAATTTCAAACATACACAAAAATAGACAGAAAAGTATGATGAATCCTCACGTACCCATCATCCAGCTTCAACAACCACCAAGTTTTGGCCAAGTCAGTCCCATCCATACTTTTTTTTTTTCTTTTCTTTTTTCTTTGGCTGTGCCACACAGCATGCAGGATCTTAGTTCCTCAACCAGGGATCGAACCTGTGCCCCCTGAAGTGGAAGCATGGATTCTTAACCACTGGACTGTCAGGGATGTCCCCACACCCTTCCTAATTTCTACCTTCCAAGATTACCTTAAAGTAAAACCAGCTGTCAAGTCTCTTCATACATAAACATCTCAGTATTTTAATATTTTTTATTATTTTTAAAAGATAAGGACTTTAAAAATTAATTAATTATTGGCTGCATTGGGTCTTTTTTAAAATTTTTAATTTAATTTTTATTTATTTTATTTTTGGCAGAGTTGGGTCTTCGTTGTTGCGCGCGGGCGTTCTCTAGTTGCCGCGAGCGGGGGCTGCAGTTCGTTGCAGTACGCGGGCTTCTCATTGTGGTGGCTTCTCTTTGTTGTGTAGCATGGGTGTTAGGCGCTCGGGCTTCAGTAGTTGTGGCACGTGGGCTCCGTAGTTGTGGCTCGTGAGCTCTAGAGCACAGGCTCAGTAGTTGTGGCGCATGGGCTTAGTTGCTCCGCGGCATGTGGAATCTTCCCGGGCCAGGGCTCGAATCCATGTCCCCTGCATCGGCAAGCGGATTCTTAACCACTACGCCACCAGGAAAGGCCCAGGACTTTTCTTTTTATCCCAACCATAACCCACTTCAAAAAAATTTCCTTAATGTTACCAAATACCCAGTCGGCATTCAGATTTTCAGTTGTTTCATAAAAATTCTAATTTGGTTTCAATTTGTTTGTTTGAAGTAGTATCCAAATAAGATCCATACATTAGTTTTTCCCCAGCTCTGCCTCTGGTTAGTATGCATTTTCGACTCTTTTAATCTTTTGTTTTCCTTGCAATGTATGTGTTGAAGAAATTAGGTTATCTTCTGGAGAGTTTCCTATGGTTGTATCCTCGTGGTATAGTTTAACATGTTCCTCTGTCTTCTGGTTTTCTTGTAATTGGTGGTTGCGTCTAGAAGTCTGATCTGACTCCGGTTCAGCTGTTTTGGCAAGAGTATTGCATAGGTCGGGGGATGTTCCATCAGGAGCGCCTAGTATCTGGTTGTCTTTCTTCTGATGTTGGCTTTTGATCCAATACCTGGATTCACTGGGTTACTAGGGTTGCAAAATAGTTTCCTGCCTTTTGGCAGAGGATTGGTTCTTGTTCGTTTGTTCAAGTGGACAATTCAAAGCTTTTTAGTAAATTTACTGAGTTTATGCCACCATCATCATAGACCATTTCCATCACCCCAGTAAGATCCCACGTCATTTAATTTCCAGCCCCAGACCACCACTATTCTGATGTCTGTCTCTCTTAATTTGCCTTTTCTGGATGTTTCTTATAAACGGAGGGATACAACATACGGTCTTGTGTGAGCATTGCTTGTTAACCTTTCTGTGCATCTGAATCCCAGGTGGAGCATTTCCAAAACCTGGATGCATGGGAACCACCCCGGAAAGATTCTGATTCAGTTGATCCGGAATGCACCCAAGCAGCAGAGTTCAAAACGCTCCGCAGGTGATTCCAACGTGCAGCCCAGGCGGGGGGCCCCTGCTTTCTCGACTTCTGCGGAGAGGAGCTGTCCATACCCCTCCCCCACTTCCTCACCTCCTGTCTGTTCCTTGACCATGACAATGTGGCTTCTGCCCCTACCACAAGGCATTAAGACTGCCCTGGCAAAGCCCTCCCAGGGGCTAAGTGCAATGCTCACTTGCAGCCTTCTTTCTTCTTCTTCTTCTTTTTTTTTCTCTCAGCCTTTCTTCTGCTTTGCTTCTGCTCACACCCTACTTGCAACCCTCTTCTCCTTCCAGACATCCACTCCCTCCTGGTGGGACTTCTGTTTTTGACAGCCACGCCTCTGTGTGACATTCAAATCCTGGCGTTTCCCACAGCCCTCCTCTTTCACCCTGCCCTGGTGATCTTACCCACTCAGTGACCATCTGCACACGCTGGTGGCTCCAATTTCTCCATTCCTCACCCCCAAATCTCCTCTGAACTCCAGAACATTCTTCTACCTGTCCTCTGTGCACAGCCATCCACGTTTCCTGATGGCATCTCGACCTTAACATCTGCAAGACCAAAGGCATTCTGTTTATTTATTTATTTATTGGCCACACTGTGTGGCTTGCAGGATCTTAGTTCCCCGACCAGGGATCGAACCCGCGCCCCTGGCAGTGGAAGCGTGGAGTCCTAACCACTGGACCTCTGGGAAATTCCCCCAAAGTCATTCTTTTTCCCCAGCTCTGCCGCTCTGTCATACGCTCTGACCCACCCGGAGATCCAGTTTGTGTACCTGTAAAATGGGAATGAGCCTCTGTGGTGAGTTCCAAACGAGAGAGCGTCAGGGAGCTGAGGTGCCGTCGACTGGCCATCACAGGGGCGCAGCCTGTGCGGGTTGCTGATTGCTGCCAAACCCCTCCTCCTCCCCAGCCTACCCTGAACAATTCCTTATGTCAGTTTTCAGCTACCCAGGATGGAAACCCCAGGCTTCTACGTCGTATTAGCTGCCAATTCCAGTAGATTCTACCTTAGAAAAAACTCTCCCATTTGCCCCGGCTTGCTCTTCCTTTGGTTACTGCCCCAATTCGAGCCTTCATCAGTTTCTGTCTGGCCAACCGCCCCAGCCTCCTTTTGTCTCCCGGCCCATCTCCATTTGGTGGCTGAAGTGACCTTTCTAGAACAAAATCATAATCATATCATTCCCTCATTTAAAATTCTGTGATGGCTCCCGGGCTCTGTCCACATTCCTCAGGTAATTGGTTTAGTCCCTTTTTCACTCTGGCCTCAGGCCGAGACATTTCTCCCATGAATCCTACTCAGCACCCCGTCACCTCCTCGCTCTATTTTCTTGCTTTTGAACCTTGAACACGTGCTGTTTCAGTCCGAAATGTCTTGCCCTCCCTCCTCCCCACGCCCCCCACCCCTGCCTGGCAAACATTACTCATCCTTCAAGGCCACTAAAACTTCCCCCTTCCCCAGGGACATTTAGTCATTTCTTCCTCTTTGCTCCCATGACTCTTGGTAAATACTTCAGTCATCTCACCAGCAAACACACCTACAATGTTCCTGAAGGCTTTGCAAATATTAACTCCCTTAATTTTCATAAGAAGCCTATGACGTGATCAGTGTTATCCCCGTTACAGTTGGGACAACGAAGGCCCCCGATAGGTTGAGTCTCTTGCCCAAGATTACTTAGCTAAAAGTGACAGAGGCAGTATTGGAACCCAGGCCGAGTGGCCCCGGAGTCTGGGCTGTGATTCCACAGTGCGTCCTCTCTGCTCAGAGAACTATCATCAAACACTTAGTATTAAACTAAACAATATGAAATTGCCAATATTTGACCGTTGACCTATACAAGCAGCACATTTGTCTTTGTCTGGGTCAGCGTGCTAGGCACTTGGGATACAGCAGACAACTCAGTGGACATTTTGGTCCCAGACAGAAAACACCAGCGGAGGATGACATTGGGGGATGAACAAGGAGCTGGGTGAGCATGTGACCTGATTTAGGAGGTCTGTGAGAGCACCCGGCTGAGGAAGTGATATCTAACAGAAGGTCTGAAGTTGAGTGAGAGGTGAAGGGGCAGTTTGGGGTGAGGGTGAGGAAAGGGACTTCTAGCAGAAGGCTCAGCCTTGGAACAGCAAAAGTGAAGGCCTGAAAGCTAAGAGAAAGAGCTGCTCTCTCTGTCACCTAGCAATGAAGACCTGGCACAGAGCAGGTGCTCAACAAGGATTTGTCCAAAGAATCAACGAAAAATGGAAAGAAGTCAAGAGAGCTGGTGCTAATACAATGAAAGTGAGGCTTTAAGCAGGAGAGTGATGCGCTTAAATTTCCGTTTTTTATGGTTTGATTTTAAAGTCAGGTTTAATGAGGTATAACCACAGACAGTAAAATTCACCCTTTTCTGTGTAAAGCTCTATAAGTCTTGACAAAGGCATCAGTGTTATAGCCACCATCACAGACAAGATCTAGACTAGTTCAATCACATCCCAAAACTTGGTGCTGCCCCCTTTGCGGCCAGCCCCTCCGCTCCCCCCTCCCCAGGCAGCCACTGGCCTGTTCTCTGTTGCTATCTTTTTTTTTTTCCTTTTCCAGAATATAGTCATATAGATGGACACAAATAGCATGTCACCTTTTGAATCTGGCTTCATAGAATAATACATTTGAGATGTGTGCCTATTGGGTATATCAGTAGTTGGTTCCTTTTCTTTTTATTGCCGAGTAGAATTCCATTGTAAACATGCATCACAGTTTGTTTATCCAATACTCACCAGTCCAAGGATTCAAATTCACTTTAAAAGCAAACAGTGAATCTAAAAAAAAAAGAAGAGTGGATATATGTATATGTATAACTGATTCACTTTGCTGTACACCTGAAACTCACACAACATGTGAATCAAATATACTCCAATAAAAATTTTAAAAAAAAAGCAAACATCACGGCACCTGGTCTGAATGGAGTGGGGGCCTTTGCATCCATCTCTGCTGTTCGTTCACTGGCCTTTTGCCTGGTGCGACCGCGAACGGTGGAGGCAGGGACTATATTTTTCTCTCTATCACCGACTTTGTTCTTTGCATCTGGCCCACAGCTGGCTCTGAGTGAGAATGAAAGCCACGTGGGGCAGCTGTGGGCGGGAACTTTGGGGAGGAGGGTCAGGTGCGATAACTGAGGTCTGTGGCTGCTGGTGGGGGACAGGCTCTTGTCTTTGGGGAAGAAGGGCTGGACAAGAAGGGCCCTCCTTCTGCGAGTAGAGCAAGCCAGAATGTCTGGCCTTAACTTCAGCTTGGAGCAAAAGTGGGGGAAACAAAACTAAACTAAATAATACCCCTTCACAGGCTATCGAATTGTCTACCCCTCCCCCGGGCAGCGAAGCCCACCTATGGCACCGCCCACGAGACTGCAGGTCTTCTCTTGGCCGACAGATGGCGATGTTGCACTGCGCCTGAGCTCGGCCTCTGCGGTCACCCCATTCATTTCAACAGAGGCGGCGGCCAATCAACGTGGCACGCCAGCGGGAAGGACCTCAGAGACCACCTCGTCCTTAACACTTATTTTACAGGCAAAGGGCTCACCCACACTCCTGAAGCTCTGTCTCGCAGAGCAGGGGCTCAAACCGAATTTCCCCGTGCTCTTTCCTCCTTATACAACCCCATCTCTAGAGAGGTGACAGTTTTTTTAAACATCAGGTGAAGGAGAGGTTTTCAAGCTAGGGGGCAAAGGTGGAGGAACAGATGGCCATGGCCACAAGGCCTGGCCAGTCTCGCTCTGCTGTCAATATGCTGTGCGACCTCAGCTGACTTGCCTTTCTTATCTGGTCCTCAGTCTCCACATCTGTAAAAAGCTGAACTTCCAGCTTTAAAATTCTTGGTGCTATAGAGAAGGCAGGAATGGGAAAGACACACAGCTTATATTCTCCTGGGGGCTTCAGCTAGTAAATAACCGATCCTTCTATGCAAGGCAGACGGAAAGTCAAGAGTGGCTTTTTAAATTTATTTTTTATTCGTTTTAAAATAAATTTTATTTATTTATGTATATATGTATGTATGTATTGTCTGCATACAGACATACTGTCTTCCTTGCTGCGCGCGGGCTTTCTCTAGATGTGACGAGCGGGGGCTACTCTTCATTGTAGTGCGCAGGCTTCTCATTGCAGTGGCTTCTTTTGTTGTGGAGCATGCGCTCTAGGCGCACAGGTTCAGTAGTTGTGGTGCATGGGCTCAGTAGTTATGGCTCGTGGGCTCTAGAGCTCAGGCTCAGTAGTTGTGGTGCACGGGCTTAGTTGCCCCACAGCATGTGGGAATCTTCCCGGACCAGGGCTCGTGTCTCCTGCATTGGCAGGCAGATTCTTAACCACTGCGCCATCAGGGAAGCCCAGAGTGGCTTTTAGGTGGCTGCATTTCTCTTCCACTGGTGAATAGCTGTTGGTCTAGCACTAGGTTTACCAGATAAATTACAGGGCACTCGGTTAAATTTGAATTTCAGATAACTGACAGATAATTTTAAGAATAAGTATGTTCTAAATATAGCCTAGAATATATTTATACTAAAAAAGCTTTGATGTTTGTCAGAAATTTAACTTTAACTAGGTGTCCTATATTTTTATTTGGTCAACTGACAACCTTGTTCAGCTCACAAGGCCCACCCAGTGCCTCAGCCCCTCTCCTGGAACCCCCAGGTCTTCACCCTGATTGGCTAGTGCCCAATTCAGCCTGTTGTTAGGTATTTTGACAATCACCCCTGACTACCAGAAAGGCAGCTAAAATGTAACACTGCTCTCTTTTTTTCCCTCCTAGGCTTGGCACTCCTGCTGCCCCCTGCCACTCTAGCCACCTTGGCAGAAAGCTGGCTTCGAGAGGACTGCCCAGGCCTCAACCACATGGCCTTGGTCACGGGGGCAGCCTCCTCACAGGCGGTGCTGTGGGCCAAGTCCCCCGGAGTGCTGGCTGGGAGGCCCTTCTTTGATGCCATCTTTGCCCAAGTCAACTGCCAGGTCTCTTGGTTCCTCCCCGAGGGATCAAAACTGGTGCCTGTGGCCAAGGTGGCCGAGGTCCGGGGCCCTGCCCACTACCTGCTGCTGGGGGAGCGGGTGGCCCTTAATATGTTGGCCCGCTGCAGTGGAGTTGCCAGCGCTGCCGCTGCTGCTGTGGAGACCGCCAGGGGGACCGGCTGGGCCGGGCACGTGGCAGGCACGAGGAAGACGACGCCAGGCTTCCGGCTGGTGGAGAAGTATGGGCTTCTAGTGGGCGGGGCCGCCTCCCACCGCTACGACTTGGGAGGGCTGGTGATGGTGAAGGACAACCACGTCGTGGCAGCTGGTGGTGTGGAAAAGGTGTCTGTCTGTCCAGCTGAGCCCCTGCCCTGGCCCTGCTCCAGCCACCCTGCCAGCATTGCCCTTCCCCTCTACCAGGGACCCCCAACCACTCCCTGGTAAATAGTGATGGCCTGGGAGTTGGGGCATGCAAGACTCCTTGACCCCTCAGTGGTTCCATCTGTAACATGAACGGTTGGACTTGCTTCTTCACCAGCGTTCTTCTGCTGGTCGGTATGATATTCAAGGGAAAAGGACGAACTACTGGGAACCCAGTGTTGGGCAGGTCACTCTAGCTCCCTGGACCTGTTTCCTGTCTATGAAAATGTTCTTGAAGACCCTTTCCAGTCTTAATGTTCTGAGTCAATTGAACTCACGTCCCAGTGCCAAATAGTGCTGGATTTGGCCATTTTCTTAACCCACAAAAGTGGTAATTTCATGTGGTTTCACCTAATATGCGAGAAGCCATTTCGATGCCTGGTTTCCTCATTAACCCCAAGCTCGTTATCCATCTGGAGCCTCTCGAATGCCAGTCCCAGCTCACTTGCCCAGGGCTGGCTGCCACCCGTTCTCACTCTCACCCCTGCCACCTGACAGGCGGTGAGGGGGGCCCGGCAGGCGGCCGACTTCTCCCTGAAGGTGGAGGTCGAGTGCAGCAGCCTGCAGGAGGCTGCGGAGGCGGCCGAGGCAGGAGCAGACCTCGTCATGCTGGACAACTTCAGGCCTGAGGTGAGGCGGCGTCTGCTTCCTGGGAAGGGGAAGGGGCTGGGGCGGGGGCTTTCACCTCTCGCTGGCTTGTGTCCCACAGGAGCTGCACCCCACGGCCGCGGCGCTGAAGGCCCGGTTCCCGAACGTGGGCGTGGAGGCGAGCGGGGGCATCACGCTGGACAGCCTCCCTCAGTTCTGTGGGCCCCATATCGATGTCATCTCTTTGGGGATGCTGACCCAGGCTGCCCCGGCCCTCGATTTCTCCCTCAAACTGTTTGCCGAAGGGGCCACTCCAGTGCCCTACGCCCGCCGCTCCTGAAGCCAAGGAGGCTACACTGGCAGTGGGATAACACGGTTTCATGCAACTCTCACGATTTCACTTCTTTAAGTCCAGTGGCCAACAGAACACTCTCAAGTTAGCCTGGGCTAAAGTCCCACTCTGTCATGTACTGCTTGTGGGACCTCGAAGGACTGACTTCACCTCTGCTCACCTCAGTTTCCTAATCTGTAAAATGGGTCTAGCCAACCTTATGGATTTCTTTGGATGATAATTAACGCAGAGTAAGTGCTTAGTAAATGTTAGAAATTACCATTATTGGGCTTCCCTGGTGGCACAGTGGTTAAGAATCCACCTGCCAACGCAGGGGACACAGGTTTGAGTCCTGGTCCCACATGCCACGGGGCAACTAAGCCCGTGCTCCACAACTACTGAGCCTGTGCTCTAGAGCCTGCGAGCCACAACTACTGAGCCCACGTGCCACAACTACTGAAGCCCGCGGGCCTAGAGCCCGTGCTCCACAACAATAGAAGCCACTGCAATTAGAAGCCCGCGCACCGCAACAAAGAGTAGCCCCCACTCGCCGCAACTAGAGAAAGCCGCGCACAGCAAGAAAGAACCAAAGTAGCCAAAAATAAATAAATAAAATAAATAAAGTTATTAAAAAGAAAAGAAATTACCATCATTCACCTGTTCTAAGAAGCACTTTTTTCCCCACACACACTGAAGTCATATTTGGTGTGTGGGAACAAATGGTGTAGTCAAGGGTGTCTAATGGTCACTGTCAGCCAGGCATTGGTTGTCACGTAGCCGTGTGGCCTGTGCCTGTGGCTTGTAGATCGAACATGATAACGATCTATGTGGAAAAGAACTCCTTCAACAAGTATAAAATAGAAATTGTAAGTGATAAGAAAGCACTGGTTTGACAATTTTCTTTTTGAGTAATAATAGTATGTGTGTTTTACAATCAATGGCATCTTATATGTGAGGATATGTGATACCCGTTTTGATGCTCAGCTGGAACATTACACTTGGTCGATGCCCATGTTGTACTGGTTACTCAGTATTTCACCTCTTGCCTGTGGCTGCTGTTACCACCTTTTTGGTTGGAGGTGAGAAACCTGCTGATTCCTCACTCCTGGGCTCCCAAACAGACTCCATCACGCATCCCTCCCAAAATGAGACCCCCATTGGGTGCTGAAGGCCCTTTAGGATTTGGTTCCATGGGGTATCATTAGTTGGGAGAGGTACAGAGCAGCTGGGGCCAGAGCCAAGGTCAGTTAGGGAGTAAGGGAGGGTGGTGGGAGTCCGTGTTCAGACGTCAAACTTCCTTCCATGTTGAGTCAGGACTCAGAAGTCTAAGCAGTGGGTCTAAATGCAGTCCCCCAAATATGCATACACACACACACACCCCTGAGGTCTTGCCCACCTGTGTGGCCCCTCCTACCCTCACCCCAAGCCTAGGGTTCGCCTCTCTCTAACCCTTCTGGGTGGATCTGGGAGGAACCAGAGCATGAGGGCTCCCAAGGGTGAAGGTGGTCCCCAAGGTGACTCCTCCTGGAAGGGCTCCAGTCTGGAGCTGCCTCTCCCCTCCCAGAACCTACTCTTTCCTCTGCCCTTTGCCAGGAGGAGAGAAAAATGGGTCTTATCCACAGAGGTTCCTTCTTCAGGGGGAGTCTGGGGGTGCCAGTCTGCCCTGAGGGAGCTATTCTACCCCTTTGCTCCTTTCTCAACCTTGGAGACCAGCGATGGGCCAGGGGCAGATGAGCTACCTCAGATGTGAAAGCTCCAGACCGACCAAGACCTTCACCCTTCAAGCACCAAACATACGCGGAGGAGCACCCTGGACTCCGTGCTTTCACTGCTGAGGGCCTGGGTTCAATCCCTGGTGCAGCCAAAACAAAACAAACAAAAACCCCACAACAACGCTGGGCAGAAGTGGACACTGCGTTTGGTGATGTCCTGAACTGAAGGGGCCATTCTCACAGGACACAGCCCAGAGATGCCACCTGGGGCTGTACCTGTGCTCTGTAATACACACCTCCATCTCGGGGCCCTCCTGTCCTTTTTCCAGGGAAAACATGGACACGCTCAGCTAGGCAGCCTTCCCTGCTCCAGGGAATTTAGATCTCTGAGTCCCAGCTCCTCAGATCTGAAGGGGAATTAACTGAAACTTCAGAGAACTAGGGGCACTTCTGGGTGTCAGGACAGGACAGGGAAGTGGGGGCCCAGGAAGAGCAGGGAACTGAAAGGCAAAACCTTGGGGATCTAGGAGGGAATCAGAGCCTAGTAGAGGCAGAAGGGAGGTGTGTACCAGGAGTCTCAAACTCAAATGCCTCTAGGACTCAAGCAGATGTGACAGATGGGGGAGGCTAGAATAAGACATAGGGGCCCATGTAGCCAACTGGAGAATGCAGGCTGCACCCACAGCATCCCAATTAAAAAAGGAAAAAGCAAGCTGCCAGGCTGAGTCTCCAGCTCACCCTTGATCACAGAAGTGAACCAGCCCTACAGGAAGATCCCAGATTCGAGCCCTGGGTGGGGATTCCCTCACCAGTGGAAAAGAAAATGGATCCTGGGCAGGCAAAAGCAATCCATGCCCTCCTTGCAGGGGATGGATTTCTAGGCAGAGGAGACTGTGTGGGCAAAGGTTCAGGAGTGGGAAATGGCTAGGATTGTTTGGTGTAAGATTTGAAGCTGGGATCAGGAGAGGCGAGATGACTAGATGCTGGGCTGGGTCCAGACCACAAAATGGTAGGTCAGAGGACTTGGACTCTGTCCCGAGAACAGTCAGATTGAAGCTGGAAAGTGAGATAAGCATATTTGCGGGAAGATCTATTTGCGGGGGCCGGGGTGGCTGCAGGCAGACCAAGAGGAGGCTGATGTGGCCACTCAGAGGGCTTGAATGGGGGTCACGGCAATGGGTTGGCAAGAAGGGAAGGTAGGCAAGGGAAACAGCATCTGCAAAAGCTCAGAGGGCAGATGGAGCCTGATGGGTTCAGCGCAGTGGAAGAGTTGGGTGTGGCTGTGAGGGTGGGGAAACGGGGTGAGTGGCAGGAGAGGAATCTCCCATTTCACCTGGTGTCTATCTGGCTACACTGCCTTCTTGCCTGACCCGCCTAGGACTAGGCTTGGACGATTTCCCCAGGCTGCCCCACATGCAGTATAAAGCCCATGCCCATTAGAGCAAATGTGCCCCTCGAATCAGGTGCAAATCAGGTCAGCATGTAACGCATCATCACCGCCAGCTGGTGGGTGAGAAGGGAACACACATGTGACTGAGGGCTCCTGCTCAGCGCGCGTGGGTCTCTTTCTCAGTTAATGCTGGTGGGGGCAGGGATGTTAGCGTCTCCATTTGACTCATGAGGAAACTGAGGCTTTAGGAAGTTAAGAATGCTGCTCAGGGTCATAGATCAATAAAATGGTGAAGCAGGATTCAAAAATAAGTATTTGTTGAATGTCTACTACGTGCCAGGCACTATTCTAGACACTGGATATACAACAATGAGTAAACAGTGAAGAAGCCCTGTCCTCATGGAGTTTATATTCTAGCCGGGCTCTGTGGGAGCCTGGGGGTGTGGAGTGGGGGAGGGGAGAACAGACAATGAAAAAAATAGCTAAGAATACTGTCAAATCCCCTATGGCCACCAGAGGACACTTCAGTCACACCACCTTCCAATTCCATCTTCTGATTCCATCTTCCTTCCAGGTTCCAAAGATATTAGCCAAGGAGGCTATGAATGCTGTATAGCATCTGCTCAAGAAGGAAAGCTGAGGAGGGGTGTGCAGCAGTCTCATCTTCCACCCACTTTTCCAGCTTCATCTCCTCATCAGATCCCCACCCAACCGCCCAAGGTATCTCAGTGACTTCAAGGCCCTGTGTACTCCGGAGACGACCAAGACTCATTCACTCACCAACCCATCCACCCCCCCACCCTCACCCTCCTGCTAACATTTACCCACCTGCCCACCCCTCTTCCTCCTATCCTCCTGCCCATCCACCCCCGCCTTGCATCTACCCATCCCCCTTCCCACCCCTCCACCCACCCACCTACTGGGGTACTCAGTCTAGAGGGTCAGGGAAGACAAGAGGTCAGACTGGGTTGGCAGAGTCAGTGAACTCAATGGGCACGAGCCTTAGTGAGCCAAGGCCAGTGAAAGCTGAAAGCATTTAAAAACGGCAAGACATTATTAGCAAACCACACTATATCTGAAAAACATTCAACTTTGGACCTTTGAAAAATCCCACTGTGCTATTATGCGGTGTGGACATGTATATTAATTTTATCGCTAGCCCTCCAAGACAATACGGTAGGTAAAACTCCATAAATGTTTCAGTACCTCCGTACTTTGTTCTAATCACTTCCTGAGGAACAGAACATTTTGGCAGTTAGTAAGTAACTGCTTTTAAGACCTGCTTTCTGAGGCCCTAAGTAACTCAGCTTGTAAGACCAGACTACGAAGATCTGAAGAGAATCTGATCGTGAAGCTGTGAATAACATCTCGCTGTGCACGTCAGATTTACCCCAGATAATGTGGGCTTTCTTTATTCAGGTAGGTAGTGCTCTTTGGATCCCTGGACCTAGTATAGCACACTTAGAAAATGATCAGAGGCAGAGATCCTCACGTGTACCTCTAGTTTGATGGGCCACTGGGTCACCTATTTCTTCTCCCAGCTCTTGAGCTAGAATTTTTCGAAGACTTAGCACCAACAAAGAACCATCCCATAAGTCACTTGCTTCTTGATATTTGGCTGTTTTTAACCAAGGGAGAGATTCTCTTTTGGAATACCACATCAGTAGATAAAGAACAATGCTGGTTTCTTAAAGGCTGGATAAAAAGTCATGCTTCCCACATTAAAAAAAACAAACAATAAAGGCCCCTGAACTGTAATCTCACCAAGAACCAAAAATATCTTATTTTTACTTTTTGCATGATTTGCTTTGTTTTCTCAGAATATTAGAAGCCAGAAGGGGAATTCATTGAGACTTGGCAGCCTTTTAGGTAAAGGACTGCACTAACATATGTTTGTATTATTGGTATAGTAATTACCCAAATACATGGGAGATTTCAAGGGCTAGACTAAGTCTTGCATTTTAAAATTCCAATCTAATTCATTCCAATGGATGAAAAGTCCGTCAGGGGAAAGATAGAAGATGCAAAAGAACTGTTTCAGTGACCTATCTGAGGCAGCCATTCAGGGATGCTCTGTGTATGATAATTAAAACAGAACCAGAAAAGGTCCATACATCTTTCCTGACACGTCATTGATGCTCTCCTGTGTTTTCACTTGTTAATTTTTGCTTGCTGGATGTGGTGAATTTCACCTTGCTCAGCACCGGATAGTCTTCTGTATGATTCGTTAGGCAGATCCAAAGCAGTGCTCAGTCTAGTGGATTATTTTCTACTACTAAGCCATGACTTTCCCGAGTGCACTGCCCATGGCCTTGTGACATTTTCCAGCCTGGCTGGTGGGAAGAGGCCCTGGCTTCGTGTGAGGCCCTGGGCACTGCTGCCTTAGTCCTTTCACATGGCTCTTCTCTGGGCCTCAGGTTGTTTTCTCACACATGTGTGTTGATCAGTTCTTTGCTGAACAGTGCGCGAGAAGGACCCACAGCAGATCTTGGGGCTCTCTCTTCTCTGAGCCCGCAGGTTGGAAACTCTCTCAAGCAGTAAGCTGGACAATCTTAAAAGGACAAGTCCCCTTTCCTTCCTCCCTCCCTCCTTCCCTCTCTCTCTCTCTCTCTCTTTCTTTTTTATATTTTGGCTGTGCCGCATACCTTGTAGGATCTCAGTTCCCTGACCAGGGATTGGACCCGGGCCATGGCAGTGATGGGGCCGGATTTCAACCACTAGGCCCCCAGGGAACTCCCTCCTTTGTTTTCCTTTCCCTCTGGGATTTCGTTGTTTTCATGACTGTCTTTCATTGCTTGGTGTTCAGTGTTTTGAAAACTGTTGTTCCGTGTGTTTTGTCTGGTTTGGTGGTGGCAGTGGAGGTAGTTTCAGGCAGAAGGGTAAACCCAGTCCCTGTTCCTCCACTTGGTGCAAAGGGGAGTCCTGGTGGCACCCGTATTCCTTGATGCTCCTCAGGTGGTGCCAGTGTGAGGCACCTCACAGACCTCTTTCTTCTGCCTGAAATGCTTCTCTCCATTGCATAGAATCTTTCATTATCTCCTCCCCTCCGTTTTCTCTGTTCTCTTTTTCTGGAACTTCTATTAGGTAAATATTGAATGAATTGATCCTTTATCTCTTAATGTTGCTTACCTGTTTTCCATTTCTTTGTCATTTTCCTCTACCTCCTGAGAGATGTTTAAAAACTTTTTCCTCCCACACCTTCCTTTAGAAGGAACTTTTTCATTTGGGCAATCAAATTTGCAATTTCCAAATTATATTAGAATTTCCAATTACAAAAGACATTATGATGCACTGCCTTCCTAGAAGCCTCTGCCGGTTTCCTGGTGTATTATCTTATTTATGTGTTTCCTCCAAGGCTGGTTGTCTTGTCTCTTCACCTTAATGCTTTTTTGGCGCCACTGAAAATTAGCAAGCGGAGGCCCACATTGTTCTACTTGGCAGCCGAGTGGTTCTAGGTCCCCAGCAGCCCTGTTCCTGGACAGGCTGCAAGCTCTGTGGGCCGGTGTGTTAATTGATTAAAATGCTTCACTTAGAAGCATCAGAGGGTTTTGTCCCCCTCCCTGCCCCCCCCCCACAGGTGACATTTGGCAATGCCTGGAAACATCCCTTCACAACTAGCGGTATGCAACTGACACCTAGTTGCTACAGGCCGGAAATGCTGCTAAATATCCCACAATGTACAGGAACACAAAGAATCATCTGGCTCAAACGTCAACAGCGTGAAGGTGGGGAAAACCCTGATTTAAGATCATCTGCGAGCAGGACGTCCCACCTCCAACCACCAAAGTCCAACACAAAGAGGGACCCTCCACACCCACTTCAGGGGCCTTCCCAGGCACTTGCTCAAGTTTGGTTTTCTGTTTTTTGGGTTTTTTAAATATTTATTTATTTATTTTGGCTGCGCCAGGTCTTAGTTGCGGCACGCAGGATCTTCCTTGCGGTATGCGGGCTCATGGTTGCAGCATGCGGACTCTTAGTTGCAGCATGCAGGATCTAGTGTCCTGACCAGGGATTGAACCCAGGCCCCCTGCATTGGGAGTGCGGAATCCTACGCATTGAATCACCAGGAAAATCCCTCACGTTTGTTCAGAAGAGATCTCCGACCGGTGTTTCCTGAGCCACATGTGGCCTACAGGCTTGTTTCTTTGGATTTTATAGGTTTATAGATTCATATACATATATATAAAGTAGTCTTAACATTTTGGTTGATTTTACCTAAAAACCCAAATTTCTAGCTTCTGCTGGAAAATCAGAAGGATGGACATGATTGGTGGAGCCGAGTGGCAGCTGCCCTTACAGACAGGTGTGAAGTCTTTTCTCACCTCTGTCCCCTGGTCCACATCACTCTTCACCTATATCTCTGACTTGGCCTATTTATGCATGTGAATTCATGACCCCTGTGGTTGTTTGTTTGTTTGTTTTGGGGGGGGCGTGTCGTGTTTTAATACTGGGGTAAGTACTGACTCTGTAATCAAGGATGACTGTGGAGAGGTTCTGAGATAATCTTTTTTTTTTTTTAAATAAGTTTATTTGTTTTTGGCTGCATTGGGTCTTCGTTGCTGTGCGCGAGCTTTGTCTAGTTGTGATGAGCGGGGGCTTCTCTTCATTGCGGTACAGGGGCTTCTCATTGTGGTGGCTTCTCTTGTTGCAGAGCACCGGGGCACGGGCTTCAGTAGTTGTAGCACACGGGCTCTAGCGCGCAGGCTCTGTAGTTGTGGCGCATGGGCTTAGATGCTCCGCAGCATGTGGGATCTTCCCAGACCAGGGCTCGAACCCATGTCCCCTGCATTGTCAGGTGGACTCTTAACCACTACGCCACCAGGGAACTCCCTGAGATAATCTTTTAGTTAATCATCTTGTTTTCTCTCCCACTGGTACTATTACTTTAGAATAATAGCAGGATGTCTGTAGGAGGACCATATCTGCCACAGTCAGAGGCGGATCATCAGGGAGGCCCGGAGCTGAAGCTATGGGTGTCAGTGGGATTGCCCAGGAAGACTGTGTCGAGGGAAAGCAAAGGCTGAAGAAGGCAGAGAGCAAAAGAATCAGAGAAGATGGCAGACAGAGGGAAGGGAATTCAGATGTACGTGGAGTCACAGAAGCCAAGGGAAGAGCACATGTCAAAAAGGGAATCAGGACTTCCCTGGTGGTCCAGTGGTTAAAACTCTGTGCTTCCACTGCAAGGGCCATGGGTTCAATCCCTGGTCGGGAACTAAGATCCCACATGCTGCACGGTGTGGCCAAAAAGTTAAAAAAACAAAAAGAATCAAAACGTCTAATGCTGCCCACAGGAGGCTGAGCGGTATCCTTTGATTAAAATGTGTAGGTCATGATTTGGGGGAAAGCAGTTTCTAGAGAGTGCAGGAAGTGTATAGAAGCCTGTGGCAGGTTGCAGAGTGATGGGAAGATGAGAAAATGTAGACTGCTAGGACAGACAGCTCTTTCCAGAAGTTTGGCTGCAAAGATTTGAACTTGGTTATAGAGGAAATCATCTGTTTTTTGTGATATTTTGAATGGTATAACCTGACAAGCACATCCCTGCTGTGAAACATCTAGAAATGCTACATAAAATCAAGTAAACATCCTTTACAAAGCACAGCTGGGTTTCAGGAAACTAAGGGGAATCCCTGGAGCCACACACGAAGAGGTATATTGAAAACCAAAGCTAAGGGAGCTCATGGGCAGTTGTAGATCTTGGCAAAATGAAGGGTTTGGGTTTTATATCCACGGAGATTTTGGAGGCCTTACCTGGGGCGTTGAAAACTGAGACCCTAATATACAGCTCAGCCCCTTAAAGGGTGGCAACCCTCAGTGGAAAAGCAGATTAGGAAAAAAAAAAATCTTTCCATCAGCCCATAAAGCACAAAAGAACCTCGTGGGTCTCACCCTGAGATCTAGAGGCAATAGAAAGTCTCCCCTGAGAATTCATAACCAAAGGTGTGCCCTCATTTAAATTTGGGGTTCAAATTTACACCATTTGCATAGTCTCGGAAGCCCAAATAAAATGAACAAATAATGTGGTCCAGGGTTGGTTATTCCCCTGAGGCATCCTTGGCAGGAGCAAACACAGAAGCTCGCTGGAGAGACACCCTGGAACTAGTCACCGGGATTCTTACTATGGCCCTGTTGAAGCTGAGTTCACAGCCCCAACTTAGAAAACAAGAGGAAGCCATCTGTCACGAAGGAGAGTGAGCAGACACCCTAGAACTTGGAACTCCAGAATTATTGGGTAAAGGACCATACAGGAAGTGCGTTTCATTTTATTTTATTTTTTAAATTTATTTATTTATTACTTTTGGCTGCGTTGGGTTTTCGTTGCTGTGCGCAGGCTTTCTCTAGCTCTGGTGAGCGGTGGCTTCTCTTGTTGCAGAGCACAGGCTGTAGATACGCAGGCTTCAGTAGTTGTGGTACGTGGGCTCAGTAGTTGTGGCTCACGGGCTCTAGAGCTCAGGCTCAGTAGTTGTGGTGCACGGGCTTCATTGCTCCACAGCATGTGGGATCTTCCCGGACCAGGGATCGAACCCATGTCCCCTGCATTGGCAGGCAGATTCTTAACCACTGCTCCACCAGGGAAGCCCAGGAAGCGCGTTTTTTTTTTTCAGATGTTGGGGGTAGGAGTTTATTAATTAATTAATTAATTTTTTTGCGGTGTTGGGTCTTCGTTTCTGTGCGAGGGCTTTCTCTAGTTGTGGCAAGCGGGGGCCACTCTTCATCACTGTGTGCAGGCCTCTCACTATCGTGGCCTCTCTTGTTGCGGAGCACAGGCTCCAGATGCGCAGGCTCAGTAGTTGTGGCTCACAGGCCTAGTTGCTCCGCGTCATGTGGGATCCTCCCAGACCAGGGCTCGAACCCGTGTCCTCTGCATTAGCTGGCAGATTCTCAACCACTGCACCACTAGGGAAGCCCCAGGAAGTGCATTTTAAACGTCAAATAGCATAAAGGAAGAACTCAACATGAGAAAGTGATAAGATGGTGTGTTTTGTTTTTTTTTTTTTTAATTTTTGGCCACACCCCAAGGCACGTGGGATCTTAGTTCCCCTGCCAGGGATTGAACCCACACCCGCTGCAGTGGAAGCATGAAGTCTTAACCACTGGACCACCATGGAAGTTCCAGTAAGATGGTGTTCAAAATGAAGAGGAGATGTTTAAAATAAAGAGGAGAAACGGTAAAACAAATGTATCTATGAATCCGTCTACTTATTCATTCATTCTCCTTTCTTTGGGCTCCTGCTGTGTTTTAGATCCTGTTCTGGGTCTGGGGCTATAAAGGTGACTTTGGGGACAGCAAGCTGGACTTTGCCTCAGGGAGATCACATTCCTCCATGCATGGGTGTAGGTATCCATCTTTCATTTTACTGTATCCTTAGATGTCACAGCTAGAAAAGTCCCAAGACAGCATCTGTTCAACTTTCAACTCTCTTGTTGTAAAGAGAAAGAATGTGAGGCCCAGTAATACAAAAAGTACTTTTCTCCAAGAGTGAGTGATAGAACCAGATAGAGAACTGGGGCCTTGTCCCTGGTGTCCCTTCCCCACCATCCTGCCTCTGCTGAGCCCTTGGCATGCAGGCCTTTAAGTTCTGAGCGTGGTTTCTCGGTTCTGTGTCCCTGAGGGACTGTTCATGCTTCCTGGGCAGAGTCCCCACAACCCAGTCCTGTCAGCTGATGGTGACAACGAGAAGTGACATAGTTACCTGGCTTGTGAGTGACAGAGGTGGGACAGCAGCCCTGATCTTGTATCAGTTATGTCTTCCTGTCTTATCTCACCTCCCTCCACCCCCACCCCTGCCACTAGAGAGACTGAGATCTCCCTGAGGGCGGGGGCCAGGTCTGATTCCTCCCTCCTCAGGGCCTGGCTCAGGGAAGATGCTGGGAACACAGGCTGGATGAGTGCAGCCGGGGGTGGGGGGGTGGATGTCCCTCAGCCAGGGGGCTTCTAAAGCCCTGGCTGCTCGTCCAACTCCTGGCATCCAAGGGGTGAGAAGGGAGGTCCAGGCCCAGGTGCTCTCTGGCCCTCTGAGGAGGAAGAGCAGAGTGTTGGCCTCTGCCTGACAGCATTTCCGGGGTGTGGGTGAACTTGGTGGCGGGGCGGGGGAGTTCCTGGCCAGCATTAAGTAGCACAGGATGGCTGCTCCCCATGCAGGGCTCTCATCCATCACAGCACTTCTCAAGGGTGGTCTCAGGGTGGCACCAGAGTGTCTAACACTTTCCTAATACCTGCTGAGCCTTTTGACGAGGAAGAGCAGATCTCTGGGTCGATGCCTCCAGCAGGAAACAAGGTCTACTTAGAACTATACACCTTTGTTTACACTGTATTTATTTCCATGTTTTACCTTCTATTTCTGACAAGTGATACTTGGTTTTCCATTTACAGAAGGGATACAAAACAGATTCCTTGTAAAATGAATTTATTAAGCAAATGGTAAACCAATTTAAAGAAAAATATAAAGTACAGGTGGTAACTGACATGGCAAAATCCTAACGTTCAGGACTGAGGTTTGAGAAGTCAGAGCCCAGCGAACGGAAACTCCTTCGCCTCCACCCAACACCTGGCTCTGCGCCCAGAGGGGAGGTCAGCTGATACAGATATTGGGGCTCCATTTTTGTGGGGTGGAGCATCATAAGTAAGCCTGTCTTGGGGCAACTCTGTCTCTCTGGACCGCTCCAAGAAGCTGGGAGGGAAGACGGCCAGGGGCCACATTCTGGAAGAACGTTCCTTTCCACACTGGATCAAACTCAGATCTCCTTGGCTTGGGCTCCCCTCACCGTGGAAGGGTAAGATCCAGAGGGCTGAGATGCGGCGGCCTCGAGAGGACATGCTGCCCGCCGGCCTTTTGCGGCTCTGGGTCCCAGGTGCAGGCAAGAGATGGCCTCTTGTTGCGAGGTGGGGGTCAAGGCCACAGTTTATATGTAATAAGATGCTCTTTTGCCTGACCTTGACCTCTCTGTATGTTTTTCTGGAGGGATGCTGTGGCTCTGGGAAGCTGGATTCCCGTCATCTCCTGCTAGCACGGCTGACCCTTGTCATCACCACACTCTGTTCTTCAGCGTCCTCGGGGCCCTCACTCCGATGTCGGCATCTTAGGCACACACCGAAGGAGGGTGGGAGCCGCGGCGTTGATGCTATTCCCTGTCTGTCTGGTACCTTGAGTTCTTCATCTGGAATGTGATCTTGGCAGTTTCTGGCCCAGAGGTGGCGCAACTCCAGTTCTCTAAGCCCCCGCCCCGGGCAGCTAAGCAAAGGCACCTCTGAGCTTGCCCCGCAGCGCAGGCTCTGTCCACACCCAGGTTGCCCAGGCCCAGATCCAGGGGAACCGAAACCCAGAAGTTAAAGGCCTGGGGAGGGGCATTCTTTCCCGGGGCCTCAGCTGTCAGCTCAGGTTCTCAGGAGCCTCAGGGTCTTAGGATCCCTCTGAGGTTGGGCCTCCCCCAGGGGTCTCTGGGAGGCCAGTCCTCCAGGCCCTGGGGATTCAGAAACTCACGCTGGTCCGGGCTTCACGCCTCCAGAAAGCTGAGATCTGCTCTAGGGTGACCCGAGGCTGGAGGCCCCACTCAGGATCGGGGCTTCCTGGTCGCAGCCTCCGGGCCTGGGGGCTCCCGGGATACGCACTGGCCTCTGGCCTCTGTTCAGGCTCAGCCCAGCTCACCAGGCCTGGGGTGTGGGGCCTCTCCTCCCAGACCTGGGGCCTCCAGAAGGTGCTACGGGTTGGGGCATTTGGTGGGGTCTGGGGGACCAAGGAGCTGGGAGGGGAGTATGGGGCTGAAGGGGCAGGTGGGGCTGTCACTCGTGCCTCCAAGGGGCCCCCCTGGGTGGGTGGGTCTGGGGCCCGGTCCATCAGCAGGGGGACCGCGGAGCCATACCAATCCTCGGAGCGCTCTCGGGGGGTGCCCGTGGGCTCAATCCATAGCTCTCCTCCTGGGCGCCAGACCAGGGTGGGTGCGCAGATGCTGGGGTCTGGGCGGAGGGAGCGACGGAACAGGCGTTCGGCCAACACGGCTGTGGTCAGGAGGAAGACAGCAGCCAGGGCGGCCAGGGCCAGCATGATGGGGACACAGGGCCCGCAGGGCAGCGGGGGCCATGAGGAGGCCTCTGATGCAGGGGGCCCCTCCATGTGCCCAGAGGGCTGCTCTGGGGTCGGAGGCATCTGGAGAGATGGGGTCAGGAGAGGAAGCACATGAGACAGGGTTGGCACGATCAGGAGAGAGAGGGGCCAGGGGAGCAGGCTCAGCAACATCTGGCTGGAGAAACAGACCCAGGCAGACAGAGGAGCCCGGAGGACCCAGAAACGGCGGGAAGGAGCCAGATGGCCAGAGAGATGGGGCCCACCCCGGTCTGCAGCCAGGCCCTCCTGTTCAGAATCCCCAGGCCCTTTCTGGAAGCTGCATTTTCCTCCCAGACTCCAGGGTGCCTCAGACAAAACTGAACTCAAACTCAAAGAACCCAAGGGCTTCTTTCCTCCTGCCTCAGCCCGCTCATGTCTTGCTTAGAAGAAGTGCTGGGTGAGGAAATGAGAGCCTCCGTCCCAGCGCTGCCCCTGCGTGTGGGCCCCGCTCCCGGCCACCTTGGCGGTGCCCTGGCTGCTCCTTTGCCCTCACAACTCTCCTTGGAGTTGGTCTTGTTCTCTGCAGGCTCCCCTGAGTTTGCTGTTGTGCCAGGTCTCAGGTGCCACCTCTGCACCTGTCCCCGCCTCTCTGGCTTTGCCCAGTCTCTGTCTGCCTCTGGCTGTCCCCCAGGTCCCCCACCTGCAGGGGCCTCCTGCATTCCTCACCTCACCTCAGTCAGTCTCTGGGCTCCTGGCTCGCCCTCAGAGCCGCTCTTCCCTGTGCGAGCCAAGGGTGCAGGGCAGCTGCCTCAGATGAGGGCGGAAGGGAGGGCACCACCTGTTGCTGGGCAACTGTGCCCTGGATCTCCCAGCCCCCACAGAGTGTTTCCAAGGCAACCTGGGGGGATGTGGTCACTGCGGTGGGGAGGCGTTTCCTGGTGAGAGGTGGGGCCGGAATGGGCAGTGGTTCTGTTGAACTCAGTGTCACCCCACAGTCAGGCCCCAGGCCCTAGAACAATTACCTGGAAGCCAAGAGAGAGAGACAGAGCCCATCCAGACCACCAAGGTGGCTTGCTCTACCTGCTCGCAGGTGGCTGCTGTGTCCCTGCCCTGCCCACTGGGCCCCGCCGTACCCACTCCTGCTATCTGTCCCCACACACCTTCCTGCTTGCCCACCTTCTCCATGCACTTCACTAACATATATCTTCTTGTCCTCAGACCATTTAGCCCCAATTTTGGTTGGAAACTCTGTGAGGTGAGGCTCAGGTAGCAAAAATGTCAGGCCTCTGGGAAGGATCCAAGGCTAGAAAGTATGCTGAGGCCTCTCTCCAAGACCACGAACATTTGTCATCTCGGCTCCTTTCTCCTGGTGCTTGGTGTTGAGAGAATCATCAGCTCCTGGACTGGGAGCCTTTCAGAGACTGTCTAGAATCGACTCACTCACTGACAGATGGCAGGTAAGCCCTAAATAAGGGAGGTGTTGTGTTCTAAGTCACACACCTCATGTATATAGGAGGATGGGGGAAGCATAGATATAAATTCCTTCTCTGCCAAACAACGTGTACACAACAGAACTCTTCCTACGTACTCAGATTTTGTTTTGCAAAATGACAGCCATTTAATGTGAAAGGCTACAAAAAATATGTTGAAATGTTAGTGTCTTACCAAAGAAGGTCACAAAGGCAGCCTGACTCAGATTGCTCTGTCCTTGCGGTTTGGAGGGAAGGGCCAGAAGGAGTACAAAGTGTGGCAGGGGTAGGAGTAGGTGGAAAGGAGAGTCCCAAGGCTCTGGCCTTAATATGCATCACCCACCGAGATTAGAATTTGATGAGATTATAAGCCTTAAAATAAAACCTGAGCTTAATACCACTGAACTGGATATGTACAAGTGGTTAAGATGGTAATTTTTGTGTGATATGTATTCATGACGATAAAAAGTTTTCTTTTTAAAAGAAATTCCAAATAAATAAAACCTGAAAATTGTTATGTATGTTCTCTTGTAATTAGTCTTTCTTTAAAAAAAAATTAAAGCTCTAGAACAGTAAACATTATTCAGAACCACAGGGCTTCCCTGGTGGCACAGTGGTTAAGAATCCACCTGCCAATGCAGGGGACACGGGTTCCAGCCCTGGTCCGGGAAGATCTCACATGCCGCGGAGCAACGAAGCCCGTGCGCCACAACTACTGAGCCTGCGCTCTAGAGCCCGCGAGCCACAACTACTGAGCCCGCGGGCCACAGCTACTGAGCCCGCGCACCTAGAGCCTATGCTCCGCAACAAGCCACCCCGATGACAAAGAGAAGGCCCCGCTTGCCACAACTAGAGGAAGCCTGCACATAGCAACAAAGACCAGATGCAGCCAAAAATAAATAAATTAAATAAACTAAAAACCAAACAAACAAACCAGAAAGACCAGGTATGATTTTTTGTTGTCGTTGTTCCTAAGGTATCAAACTGGCTGTTTTGATTCTTAACTGTTTTTCATCACTTACAAAAAGGCTTAAAAAATTCTAACTGGTTCCTCAAGAAATTAAACATAGAATTACCATATGTCCAGCAATTATATGTCTACATATGTGCAAAAGAATTGAAAGCAGAGACACAAACAGATATTTTCACACTAATGTTTATAGCAGAGTTATTCACAAAAGCCAAAAGGTGGAAAGAACTCAAATGAACTCAAATGTCCATTGATGGATGAATGGATAAACAAAATGCTAATATTATATATAAAATATTGTTTATATCATACATATTATTCAGGCTTAAAAAGGAAGGAACTTCTGAAACATGCTACAGCATGGATGAACCGTGAAAACGTTATGCCAAGTGAAATAAGGCAGACACAAAAGGACAAATACTGTAGGATTCCACTCATATGAGGTCCCTGGAGTGGTCAGGCTCCAAGAAACAGAAAGTAGAATGGTGGTTGCCAGGAGCTGGTGTTTAATGGGTCTAGAATTTCAGTTTGAGGACTTCCCTGGCGGCCCAGAAGTTAAGGCTCCTCGCTCCCAGTGCATGGGGCACGGGTTCAATCCCTGTTCGGGGAACTAAGATCCTGCATGCTGCATGGTGCTGCCAACATATATGTGTATATCTATCTATATATATATATACATATATATATATATATACACACACACATAATTTCAATTTGACGAGATGAAAAACTTCTGGAGATGGAGGATGGTGACGGTTGCACAACAATGTGAATGCACTTAATGTTACTGCACTGTGCACTTAAACATTGTTAAAATGGGGGAATTCCCTGGGGGTCCAGTGGTTAGGACTCAGTGCTTCCACTGCAGGCGGCACAGGTTCAATTCCTGGTCGGGGAACTAAGATTCCATAAGCCACGCAGTATGGCCAAAAAATTAAAAAATAAATAGGTAATAAAATAAAAATTGTTAAAATGGTAAATTTTATGGTATATATATTTTACCACCATGAAAACTTTAAATCATAGTATAAAAAATTGAAACATAAAGAGGAAAATGATTCCTTACAATTTCCTCACTCCCAAATAAACCTGCATTTTTTTTACAGGCTTCTGCAGGGTAGGGAGCAAAACCCAGGTATTCTGACCCCTAGCTTCCTCCCCCTCCATCATGCAAGAATTTCTGAAAAAAGGAATCAGGAAGTTACTCAAGGAGTGTGTGTAAAAGGGAAGTCTCTGGTCAGGAGTCTGGAAAACAGGCCTTTGTGCAGGAGTCTTCTGGTTGACAGGGTGCTCCTGGATCCAAGTGTTCTGGGATGAGCCTGGCTGTGCTTGGAACCAGTTAAACTTTTTTTTTTTTCCTTAAAGCTCTTCCACTTTAATCTCCTTTAGGATTTTCTTTGAACTCCATATGCATTTTATTTCCCCCCACCCTTTATTTTCTTTTTTGGCCCACCTCATGCGACATGAGGGATCTTTAGTTCCCCAACCAGGAATCAAACCCATTCCCCCTGCAGTGGCAGCACGGAGTCTTAACCATTGGACCGCCAGGGAAGTCTTATTTTAATTTTTTAATTGAAATACAGTTGTTTTACAATGTTGTGTTGTAAAACTCTATTTCTCATACACTGTGCAGCTGGCCCATGGGCTGCTGTGTGCAGAGTTCTGCCCTTGGTGCTCTTCATTCCTAAGTGTATGTGGTGGTTTTTTAATATTTATTTATTTATTTAGGCTGAGCCGGGTCTTAGTTGCGGCATTTGAGATCTAGTTCCCTGACCAGGGATCGAACCCGGGCCCCTGCATTGGGAGCGCAGGATCTTACCCACTGGACCACCAGGGAAGTCCTTATGTGGTGGTTTTAAAACATGTCTCCAAATTCCTTTTCACTCCTCCTGTCAGAGGTAGAATCTCATCCCCTGCCTCATAAATACCGGCTGGCCGTTGTGACTCACTTCTTTTTTCTTTTTTTTTAAATTTTATGTATTTATTTTTTGGCTACATTGGGTCATCATTGCGGTGCACGGGCTTCTCACTGCAGTGGCTTCTCTTGTTGTGGAGCACCGGCTCTAGGCACGAGGGCTTCAATAGTTGTGGCTCGCAGACTCTAGTTGTGGCACACGGGCTTAGTTGCTCCACAGCATGTGGGATCTTCCCAGACCAGGGATTGAACACATGTCCCTTGCATTGGCAGGCAGATTCTTAACCACTGCGCCACCAGGGAAGTCCCATGACTCACTTCTAATGACTAGAATTCAGCAGAAGTGACAGTATGGCTGCCACGGCTAGGTTAAAAAATAGGGAGAGTGCTGTTCCCACGTGGCTTGGCTCATTCCCACTCTCTACTCATCCTTGAAACCCAGTCACCATGTGTGAGGAAGCCTAAGACACAAGTAGGTGCCCTGGTTAAAGTCCCAGCAAGGGTCCCAACTGACAGCCAACGTCAACTCTCTGACCCGTAAGCAAACTCCTTTCCAGATGACTCCAGTCCCAGGCTTCCAGCCACGTCAGCGGACGCTGAGTTATCCCCACTCAGCCCTGGCCAAAAAGCAGATTCATGAGAAAAAAAAAATATTGCTGTCTTAGGCCACCAAGTTCGAGGGTGGGTTTGTAGCAGAGAAATAGATAATCTGGAACATTCTACATCAGTGTTTCTCACCAAGTGAGTAAGGACAGTACTTCAGAATAACCTGTGGGGCCTTCTCCAGGGTTCACTCTTTATCCCTATTCTTTGCCCCCCCCCACCCATTCTATTACACTGTTTTAGGGCCTGTATTGGGGAGGGTGAGGAGGAACATGGTAGCCACGAGAGCACTGAGTTGGTCAAGAAATCCCACAGGTGATTCAGATACGCCCTCCCTGTGGATGAAATCCACTAGACCTGCTCTGTCCAATACGGTAGCCATTAGCTAGGTGTGGTTCTTCAAATTCAAACTCAGTCAAATAAAACATTCGGCTCTTCAGTGTCACTAATTACATTTCATTTAATTAATCCACTAATTACATTGCAGCTAGTGGCCACTGTATGGACAGTGCGGCTACAGAACATTCCTGCCATCACAGAAAGCACTATTGGGCAGTGCTGCCTTAGAACCTGGCTTCCCAGACGGTCAGCAGCACCCAGAGAGAGCATCAGAATGCACACTCTCAGGCCCCGCCCAGACCTACTGGATCAGAAGCTGTATCTTATCAGGATACCCAAGTGACGTGTGGGCGCATGAGTGTCTGAAGAGCACGGCACTAGCCAGTTCTCAACCTTGGCCGTATGTTAGAAGCACCCCGGGAGCTTTTTAAAAAGATTGAGGCTTGGACTTCCCTGGCGATCCAGTGGTTAAGACTTCACACTTCCACTGCTGGGTGCACAGGTTCGATCCCTGGTCAGGGAACTAAGATCCTGCGTGCTGTGCGGCGCAGCCAAAAAAAAAAAAAAAAAAAGCCTGAGGCTGAAGCCACACCTCAGACCAAGTAAATCAGAACGTCTGGGGAGGGACCCAGGCAACAGTCTTCAAGGTTTTCCAGGTGATTTCAATGGGCGGCCAAGGTTGAGACCCACCGCTATGGTCTACATCCTCTGGGGGTCCAAAAGCTTCTGCCCTGCAGTGGACACCTGTGGGATTGTTAGACTGACGCCACTATTCGAGGAAGTGTCTTTTCTGAATGGTTACAGTAAGAGCCGTCACATTCCTATAATGTCACCCCCACCACACACACACACTTAACCGTGAGTTGATTGAATGCCTCAGGTAGGCTGGACCAATGAGTTCTTTCCCTTGGAATTTTGGAACTGAGACTGAATGTCTCTGGGTGACTGAATCTGTTAGATGTGAGGGTTGGGAACTCTCAGTGCTCCCTCTCCCATCACGCGGACCAGAGAGAGGAGCACTGGAGAGAAAGAGAGATTTCTGGTGTTGTTTGAGTCTCTGGTTCCATTTCCCTCCAGATGCCCAGCTATAGTCTTGTCCTTGGCTCATGCGTCCTTATAATACATTTCCCTTTGTGCTTCATAGTTTGGGTTGGGTTTCTGTGACCTGCAACCTGCAAATGCTTATTTAATATAATCCTAGGCCTGTTAACTATGTTCCAGAACAGAATTTATTTTTTTTTAAATTTTGGTCTCATGGCTTGCAGGATCTTAGTTCCCCGACCAGGGATTGAACCCGGGCCCACAGCAGTGAAAGAAACCTAACCACTGGATCGCCAAGGAACTCCTGGAACAGAATTTCCAACTAGATCCCACAGGTAACTCAAAGTTACTAAGTAAAAAACTGCTTTATTATTATTGTACAGAACATTTCTTTTTTTGTACTTTTCTATATTGTATAATATTTCATAATATTAAGAAGGCTTCCTGGGTAAAACTGCCTGATTTATTTGGGCAGCAGGCAGACAGGGGAGGGGAAGAAGCAGGCTTTCCCAGCAGTGCAGCCTCTCTGAGGAAACATCTGTTTGCAGAACTGGAGTTCTGGGCCATGTCTTCTCCAGTCAGAAGTTCCAGATGATGCCAGGCCCAGTGTATGTGGACCTCAAAGGAACAGAGATGTGGCGGCTTGGTGAGCTACCCACTGGGGTTCTGCTCACTTTTAGACTTGCTAAAGGAATTGCTAACTGACTGCCTGGTACCCCCTTCACTTCTGCTTGGATCCCACCTGCCTAATCTGGCCATGCCTACACCTTAATAGTTCTCTGTAGCGCTAAACTGAAGCCCCATCTGGAGATAACTGGACCTGATGGATCTTGAGGAAACGATCATTTGAGCTGAGTATGTTGTGGGGGGGGCCCTGCCCACAAGGTGGCTTTTGTGGGTCCTTTTTCTCCACCATGATGCTACTTGAAAAGTTAATGAGGTATATTCCAGACTGAGGCTCTCAGTGGCCAACACCTACACTCTATGTTGCATCGCTGCCCACCAGATGTTTCCAGGAGAAAGGAGGGCCCAAGGGGCTACCACAACTTTCCCCAAGTCCTATGTGTACTGAGCCTGACCATACTCAGGTTCTTAGCCTGATTCTGGCGGAGGTGGATGCTCTCAAGAAAACATCAAGGGACTTGCCTGGTGGCACAGTGGTTAAGAATCCATCTGCCAACGCAGGGGACACGGGTTTGAGCCCTGGTCCGGGAAGATCCCACATGCCGCGGAGCAACTAAGCCTGTGCACCGCAACTACTGAGCCTGTGCTCTAGTGCCCGTGAGCCACAACTACTGAGCCCGCGTGCCACAACTACTGAATCCCGCACGCCTACAGCCCGTGCTCCGCAACAAGAGAAGCCACCGCAATGAGAAGCCTGCGCACCACAACGAAGAGTAGCCCCTGCTCACTGCAGCTAGAGAAAGCCCGCATGCAACAACGAAGACCCAACGCAGCCAAAAAAAAAAGAAAGAAAGAAAGAAAGAAAACATCAAACTTCATGTCCTTTACCACATACCTGACTATCACTGTCTCATTCATCAGAAAGGATTACTACCTCTATGGGTCATTAGTCACCTGAGATCCAGCTGGAGGACTCACTTGTATTCTGGTTCCAGAAAACTCGTCCATCCAAATTCATCCATCCTCTAGCTCTCCCATCCCAATGCCAAGGGGTATCAACTGGATCCTGAATACATCACTCCATTGCTGCACTTTCTACATGTAGCAGCACTGGGTGGCCAGACTTTATTTATTTATTATTGTTTCTATTGAGCCATTATTCACATACTATAAATTTCACCCTTTTCAGGTGTTCCATTCAGTGGTTTTTAGTGTATTCACAAGACTGTGCAACTACCACCACTGTCCAATTTCAGAACATTTTCATCTCCCCAAAAGGAAACTGTATACCCACTAGTAGTCACTCCCATTCCCTCCTCCCCCGCAGTCTCTGGCAACCACTATCTGCTTTTTCTCTATGAATTTGTCTATTCTGGACATTTCATATAAATGCAATCATACAATTTGTGGCCTTTTGTGTCTTGTATCTTTCACATCGCATAATGTTTTCAAGGTCCATCCATGCTATAGCATGAATCAGTGCTTCACTCCTGTTTTTTAATCACTGAATAAATAATATTTCATCATATGAATATTTGTCTTTCCCACTACCTGAAAGTAGAGCATTCCCATGAAGCCTTCCATAAACTGAAATGACAAAGCGAAGAAGTAATTATCTTAGGACACATCTTGCTAATGGATGCACAAAATAAACCGAGATAAAGCACAGATGCCCACAGACACAGTTGAAAACTATGGTGGCTGGATGCTGAGATGCTGAGTGTAGTTTCTGGGGAAAGAGCTTGGCTGTGCCACTCCCTTGCTTGGGGTATGTGCTGCCTCTATAACCACTCGCTGCAAAACAGACACTGAATACGACTCTCACCTTTTGGCTTTTACTATTGTAAAAGCGAAAATCCTCTTCAGATTTCTTTTGGCTAGCAAAAACAGGTACTAATGTAGGTTTTCCTAAAAGCAAAGTGGCATAAAGTGAACTTTCAAGAAAAGTGGGGAAGGGACTTCCCTGGCGGTCCAGTGGTTAAGACTCTGCACTTCCACTGCAGGGGGCATGGGTTTGATCCCTGGTTGGGGAACTAAGGTCCTGCAAGCTTCATAGCGTGGCCAGAAAGAGAGAGAGAGAAAGAAAGAAAGAAAGAAAGAGAAAGAAAGAAAGAAAGAGAGAAAGAGGGGCTTCCCTGGTGACACAGTGGTTAAGAATCCGCCTGCCAAATCAGGGGACACGAACAAAGTTCTAGCCCTGGTCCAGGAAGATCCCACATGCCGCTGAGCAACTAAGCCTGTGCACCACAACTACTGAGCCTGCGCACCACAACTACTGAAGCCCATGTGCCTAGAGCCCATGCTCCACAAGAGTAGCGCCTGCTCCCCGCAACTAGAGAAAGCCCGCGTGCATCAACAAAGACCCAATGCAACCAAAAATAAAGTGAAAGAAAGAAAGAAAGAAAGAAAAGTGAGGGATACCTGTACCACATTTTGTTTATCCTTTCCTCGGTTGATGGACATGTGGGTTGTTTCCACTCTTTGCCTATTACAAGTAATGCTGCTAGAAACATTCAGGTCCAGGTTTTTGGGTGGACATATGATTTCAGTTCCTTTTCTGTACATACCTAGGAGTAGAATTTCTCATTCATATGGTAATTCTATGTGTAACTTTTTGAGGAACTGTGGGTGGCCAAATTTACAACTGTTAAGTTCATCCACTTCTTACTTTCTGCTCAGAACTCACGTTCCTCCAGCAACGACAGCTCCACACCTTCCCCTTCCACATTGTTGAGGACCTCAATGAACCTGGCTCCTGAGCAAAATGTGGAGGACACCAACCTCAGGCTAGAAGAGCAGCAGCAGCAGGCGCCAGGGGAGACAACCCTTCAGGAAGACGGTGCTGTCTTCCTGCCATGCTTACGCCACCCATCCTGGCTGAAGCCTAAAGACTCCTTCTTAAGCAACGTTACTGCAACCAGAGTTCTGGGTTTCATGCTTCAAGTGGCCTTCATCCACAACCCACAACCCACATCTCACCACTGCCTACTGAGCAAGGTGTGTTTGGACCTTGCCACGCCCACCTGGGATCAAGAGGCAGCAACCAGGAATGGCAGGGACGTGATCAGTGGGGGAGGTTCCTGATTCGTGCTCCAGACCCCACATCAGCACAGCTGAGGGCTCCAAGCAGAACGTTGGTGAAAAGTTGCTTTACACTTCAGAATTTCAGCTTCTGCAGATGAAGGAACATGCAGTCAACCCTCAGCTTCTCCCAACCAGATGGAATTAAACCGCACTCCCTCTTCGTGTTCTCTGTAAAGTGCAGCCTCAGGTGTGAGAAGCGGGCAGCAGACGGGCACATTTTATAGTTGGACACTGAGGCTTAGAAGGGTTGAGTAGCCTGTCTGGGGTGACTAACGATCCTATTTTGCCCAGGCCTGTCCTGGTTTTAGCATTGAAAGTTCCATGTCCCAAAATACCCTTAATTTTGGGCAAACTGAGAAAGCTGGTTAGTGTCTTCCAAAGTCACACAACTAGCAAGTGCTGGAGCTGAATCTGAACCCAGATCTCACCATCTCCCATGTCCTCCTCCTGCTGAATGAGTGAATTCCTGAGCAGGTCAATCACGTGAAATATATTCAGAGCAACAAGAGATCCAGGTGTTTCCTGATGCTCTTCCTTTCCCTTTTGCCCTCTCTGCAGGGGCGCCCAGACCAGCTGAGAGTTCCATCCCTTACCCAGGGCCATCCTGATGCCTACAGGGAATAAGGACAGGGCCGCTGAGCTCAGGAGAGCTTTATCACTGTCAGGGCCTGCCCGGTCTCACCTACCTGGCTCCCCAAGATCTCAAGAGTCAGAGATTCCAACCTTGAGAGCTGTGAAAAATGATGAGAATGAATTAGAGAGGTCCCAAGTGCCACCTCTTTGGGGAAATCTGGGGAGATGGAAAGAACCTGGGCTTTGGAACCAGTCAGCCCTGGATTTAATCTGAGCTTCCCATCTTTTTTTTCTTTTTTTTTATACTTTAAAAAATTTTAATTTTATTTTGGAGTATAGTTGATTAACAATGTTGTGTTAGTTTCAGGTGTACAGCAAAGTGATTCAGTTATACATATACATGTATCTTTTTTATACATATATCATGTATTCTTTTTCAAATTCTCTTCCCATTTAGGTTGTTACAGAATACAGAGCAGAGGGACTTCCCTGGTGGTCCAGTGGTTAAGACTCCACACTTCCAATGCAGGGGGTGCAGGTTCGGGGAACTAAGATCCCACATGCCATGCGGCATGGCCAAAAAAAGTAAAAAAAGAATATTGAGCAGAGTACTCTGTGCTGAGCTTCCCATCTTAATAGCTCCAAGGGACTTGGCAGTCTTCTTAATTTGTGCCTGAATTTCTATTTTTCCCAAATTCCCAACTTGAAGGGCTGTTGAGATAATATTAAATACTTTATATAAAGAACCTCATTTAGCACTTCAGTCCTTGTTTACCTTGACCTAGCATTGCTTCTCATCTCATCTTTCAAGACCATAAAGATCTGCCCCTCCACACTAGGGACCGCCTTAGACCTTCTTACCATTCAGGATTGCTCTACATTGACCATCAAATTCCCCAAGCACTGAGCCTCCCCTTCCTCTTGCTCCACCTGATGGTCCATCTTATTGACACTTCTTTCTCCTGGAGCCCACATCCTGGAGGTCATCACTGACTACCCGCCCTCTTTGACCTCACCCCACTTCCTCTATAACCTTGACTTCATTGTGAATCACTTCAACCCCACTCCTTACAGCCTTCCTCATAAACCTTCTGCCTTGAGCCAATACAACCAACTGCTCTTTGTCCTATTGGAGAAAATCACACAACCCACGATAGTCAGTGCCTCTAGTCGCCCTGTAACATGGATCTGGACAACCCTCATTCCCCTCCCGACAGTTGCTCTTCCAAACATTTCACAGCTTCCCTAAAGAGACCTGCGCAATGCCACCAATTCTCCATCAGCTGATAATCTCTTCCTCTCTCCCCACGAAGAAAGCTGGGGTTTTCGGCAGGAGCCCCAGCTCTCTTCCTTGCTGATTCTCTGCCCTCCAGAATGGGGTTGGCCCCCTTACCCCTTATCCCCACCCTAGCAAGGAGAGATTAGTAATCATAAATATCAAGGTCTGCTCTTGGCTTCATTCATGGCTTGCCTGGGGATTCTCACTGGCTTCCTCCGGTTCTTGCAGCCCTATCTGCTCTGATACTTTCCTCCTGTAGTGAAGGAAGGTGTTTCCCACTTTGTACCCTCCACTGACCGTCCTACCCTGTTAAAATGTCTCTATTCCTCCTATGCCCCTGCTCCCAGCCATAAATGATTGTGTCTTCTATGTACCTCACAATTTACTGAACACATTTTTCTATCTCATTTAATCCTCTAAAATAACCCTTTGAAGTGGATCTTTTTTAAAAATTTTTATTTATTTATTTATATTGAAGTACTGTTGATTTATCATGTTTCAGGTGTACAACAAAGTAATTCTTTTCCATTATAGGTTATTACAAGATATTGAATATCGTTCCCTGCGCTATATAGCAGATTCTTGCTGTTTTTCTATTTTACCTATGATAGTGTGTATCTCTTAATCTCAAATTCCTGTTATCCTTCCCCCACTTTTCCCTTTGGTAACCATAAGTTTGTTTTCTATGTCTGTGAGTCTATTTCTGTTTTGTAAATAAGTTCATTTGTATCTTTTTTTTAATGAAGAGAATCTTATTGTTCCTTTATCAATGATGGTTCAGAGACTTTAAGTAATTTGCCCAAGACAAGCGATAGCGCTGGATGGACCTCAGCCTGATTCTCTCTTTTCACTCTGCAATCCTGGCATCAGTGACCACACTTCCCTGGCCACAGGTGGGATGTGCATTTCCTCCTCTGTGCTTGGCTGAATCCCCATATGCCCACCCGCTGTGCTCATTCACCGCACTCTGAAGATGTATTCCTTATGTTTGCCCCTCATAAGGCTGTGAGCCCCTCCAGGGTGGGGAACTTCATTTCTGTTTTCCAGGATCCCTCAGTAAATGCTTTTGATCCCATCAAGTTCAAGCTACCTTGGCCTGTGTGTCAGGTTAGTTGTGGCTAGTTGACCATTTTGTCTTCACACTTTCATAAAATGAGTGGACATGAAAAACTGATGATACTAGAGAAAAGGCGCGAGATCTCATGGCCTTGGTACAATAGGGACAAAGCTGAGAAGAACTGCGGATGCTAAAATCAATGACGCCGGCCTCAGTTGGACGTGCAATGGGCTTTAGTTGGTCTGCGCTGTATTCAGTTGGGAAGGAAGAAAACGAAATCGAAGCATATGTATAGAAGGCTAGGAATATATGATTTAGGTGTATAACTAAAACACGAGGGGTAATTAGAAATTTTATGATTTTCTCACTTGCCCTGGGCGGAGCCCCTCCTTAGAATGTGAGACTGTGTTGTTTTACTTGTGCACACTTGATTCATATAGAAACAGTCCCTTGGCACTCACCGTGCACTAGGCCATGTTCTGGAGTGAACCCTAAGAGCTGGGTATGGTTACCACCCACCCTTCTTTTTTTTAAGATGAGAAAACAAAAGCAGAGAGAAGTAAAATAACTTGCTACAGGTGCTCACTTCAGCAGCACATATTCTAAAACCGTAGAAACAGAGAAGAGTAGCATGGCCACTGCACAAGGAGGACACAAATTTGTAAAGCATTCCATTTTTTAAAAATTTATTTTACTTATTTATTTTTGGCTGCGTTGGGTCTTTGTTGCTGCTCGCGGGCTTTCTCTAGTTGCGGCGAGCAGGGGCTATTCTTCGTTGCGGTGCACAGGCTTCTCATTACGGTGGCTTTTCTTGTTGCGGAGCACGGGCTCTAGGCGCGGCCTTCAGCAGTTGTGGTTCATGGGCTCTAGAGCGCAGGCTCAGTAGCTGTGGTGCACAGGCTTAGTTGCTCCGCGGCGTGTGGGATCTTCCCGGACCAGGGCTCTAACCCGTGTCCTCTGCACTGACAGGTGGATTCTTAACCACTGCGCCACCAGAGAAGTCCAAAGCATTCCATATTTTTATGACCAACTCTCTACAAATTCTTATCCGTGGAGAAGACAATGCTTAGATCTGCATCACAATCACCCTTGTTTACTGTGTGTTTTCCTGCACACCTCCCAGAATGGACTCTCCCCACCCTCAACATCCTCTTCTGTCTTTAGCTGAGGGTGGCATTTAAGATGAGGGCTTCGCCCATTTTGGCGAGTTACTCAATTTTTCTGGGACTCTCCCATGTACACATGTTATTTGATTTTCTCCTGTTTAAAAATAAATAAATAAATAAATAAATAACTTGCCCCAGGCACACGTGTGCCCTCTGTGTAGTGGTGGCTGGATTCCAACACAGTCTGTGCTTTTCACCAGCACATCACACTATCTCTGTCTTAATGCATTTGCAGAACCCATCATGCATGAGAGCAGATGACTGTTTGAACTTCACGTGATGTGTAAAGGAAACCAAATCTGCTCCTATTTTTATTTTTATTTTATTTTATTTTTTTTGCTCCTATTTTTAGATGAATTCCTCCTGACACAAAGCAAGAATGACTGCTTCCTGGTGGAGCGACTCCCACTTTGATAGTTTATCCAGCATATATGAGCACTGGATATAGCTGATCCTATCACTCAGATGGAAAAGGATTTCATCCCTTTGAATATTATATTGTCATATGTTCTGGAGAGTGATTATTTTTGTGAGGAGGAGGAAAACAAATTAAAGGAAACGAAGGAAAAATAAACTAAACAAAGGAAAAAAATAAAAAGTTGCAGTTGATAATTCAGTAAGAGGTGTGGAGACTGAAAGCAAAAACAGAGCTTAAAAAAAGTTACCGTGTAATTATATCTCAATAAAAGGAAATAAAAACCAGATTCCCAAGTGACTTTAACTTTAGTTGTTCAAGCCAACTTACACAAAATTCTTTTTCAAGTCTTATGATGCGTTTGACAAGATCTCCAGGATCTAAACTCAAGCTAAACCATAAGATAAAGCTAACTGCAGATGAAAAAGATATGGCTGCCTACACCACCTTTATCTGAAAGAGACCAAAAAGGAAAGCCGTGTTTTGTGAAATTCTCAAGGGAGAAGAGAATAAACATTTACCCAGTACTTACCACATGCCAGGCCTGTCAACAGAAATTGGTTGATCTCCTTATCTCCAATATACAGATGAAGAAGCTGAGGCTCAGTAGGTCATGAAGAGAGTAAGGACTGGACCCAAGCTTTAACCCATGTCTCTTTATAATACAACATTCTGTCCACAAATTCTTGGTACATCGCTATAGGTTTCTGACTTCAAAAATGATTAATATATAATCATTTTGTAATATATACACATATCAAATCATGATGCTATATACTTGAAACTAATATAATGTTATATGTCAATTATATCTCAATTTAAAGTAATTATTAACAGTGTACACTTATCTACCCAAATCTGGGTCTCCAGAGCCACTCTAGTTACTGCCCTAGATGTGTCCCAATCCACTTCTAGCCTGACAGTTTTGAACAAATAGCATTGGTATATGAAGAAATTGTACTTGAACCTTACCCTTTGAGTTAAAAAACTGCAATTTGTAATAGGAAATAACATTTCATATTGCGACCCACTACACACAGATAGAGTGTTTAAGTGCACTACTTCAAGAAACAATATTGGAACTTCTCTGGCAGTCCAGTGGTTAGGACTCGGCGCTTCCACTGCCAGGGCCCCAGATTCGATGCCTGGTCAGAGAACTAAGGCTCCACAAGCCGCAGGGCCAAAAAAAAAACACCCAAAAAACAAACAAACAAAAAACCCCAATACTGGGGCTTCCCTGGTGGCGCAGTGGTTGAGAGTCCGCCTGCCGATGCCAGAGACACGGGTTCGTGCCCCGGTCCGGGAAGATCCCACATGCCGCGGAGCGGCTGGGCCCGTGAGCCATGGCCGCTGGGCCTGCACGTCCGGAGCCTGTGCTCCGCAACGGGAGAGGCCACAACAGTGAGAGCCCCACATATCGCAAAAAAAAAAACAAACAAAAAACAATATTTAACTTTGTTACATGCACTGCTCTCCTATTTTCTTTTCTATTCCACTTTTAAAATATGCTGATCTTGAGCTGTTTAACTGATTTCATGGCACACCAATGGGTTAAGATCTACCGTTTGAAAAACACTGTCCTTTAGGGTTTTGGTTGATCTTGAGATATTTTTTTCTTGTTTTGTAAATGCAGAAATATAGGCTCTAAAGAATGAGGTGACTTCCTTAAATTCACACAGCTAAGAAATATTGGATGGAGGACCTCAACACAGAATTCTGTGTTTATGCCCAGTATTCTTCTGAATACAGAATTTCTTCAGGGGAAGTGTAAATGAGAAATTGAAGAAAACCCATATGCAACCCTGTGAGAAGAGAGACATAGCTGTGTGAAGAGTCAAAAGAGGAACATTTCATAGGAGTCTCGCTGCAGCTGACGCATTTGACAGTCATTTCTAGGGGACGCCTGCTCTGGGCCAGGTGAGATGCAGGACCTGGGAATTCAGAGGTGGGGACTACACAGTTCCTGCCTTAGGATGGGCTCCCGTTTCAGTGGAGGAGCCTTCCCTGTAAACAGATAAATTGCGGTGCAGGGTAATTAGAACCAGACTAGTGATGGAGGAAGCACAGCTGAAGGCTGTGAGTGGGGGACAGAACCATGAGAGAAAGGAGCCATGAATTCTGTTCAAAGTGAGGGGCTGGGAAGAGAAGGGAGTTGAGGAGAGCAGGCTTGGTGGTGGGCACAGGGGGTGGCCGAGCTGGTGGTATGGGCAGAATATCTTGAGGGTAGAAGGCACTGGGTGGGCAGAGGAGGGGAGCATTTTGGGCAGCCATGTAACCGAGCAGGACCCTAGGAGGCTTTCCCAGAATAGACCCCCACCCATGTCCTCCGCCTGCCTTTTGTCTGTAGAAAAACTTTAGTCAAAGAATAAATTTAATCAGAGAAGTGAGAAAATGCAGAAAGAAAGGGAAACGGTCAAGCAAGACAAAATAATAATACTTTAGCCATTAATCAAAGTCAAGGACCTTTAGTTCCTCCTCAAGGACTATAGATATTATTCTAAGCCACAACCTTTGAGCTATTTTACAGATACTAAAACTCCCACCAGGTGGAAGAAGTTAACTGTACACTGTCTACAAGCGCATAGACCCCAGACCAGTTGGAACCAGAAGGTTGATGATGCTGACTCCCGATTACCTCACCACCAACCAATCAGAAGAATGTCCACGAGCTGACCACACCCTGCTCCTTGAACACTATAAGACTCCTCACTACCCGCTCCGGGGTGGGGCACACAGTCTTGAGGATGTTAGCCCACTGTGGCCCCCTTTGTCTGGCAAAGCAATAAAAGCTACTCTTTTCTACCTCACCCCAAACTCTGTCTCCTCCTTTCTCTTCGCATTTCTATTTGGCACCGGTGAAGAGGCCGGTTTTTGGGAACAGCTGGAGTAGCAAAACCAAACTGCAGGCCACTGAGGGGCGGGCGTGTGGGGCATGAGGGTCAGGCGGGTAGAACCCCCTTTTTCAACTTAGTGAGGTCACTTCTGCTCTCTAGACTTTATCCATTGGAACAGTGAAGAGTGAGCAGAAAAGCAAGCTCACGTTTGTTTTCATGGTAAAACCCTTTGCTCAAATGAAACCTCCATGGAGGCCCAATGTATAAATGAGGAGGTGGAGGATGTTTTTTTCTTAACAGGAAACAGATCTACCGTTGTTTGGAACTATACTGTGAAAACTCCTTGATGGGGGGAAGGGGCAGATTCTCACCCTGGGGTCTGAACATGCACCAAGACTTGGAGAAGACAGAGCTGCTTTGTCTGAGGGAGGGAGGGTCTCTCGGACAGTCCAGGAGGGCAGGCGAGAGGGACCCAGCAAAATGGGGGGAGGGTCACTCCCCTCTTGCCATGGCCTCCCTTCCCCAGCCGCACCCACCCCCAGTCCATTCTCCACTCTATCAAAATCTGGAGGAACCCTTTTAAAAGGTAAAACCCTTCGATGGCTCCCCTCACTCTCGGAAGGAATCCAAACTCCTGACCATGGCCTCCCAGGCCCTGCGCCCTCCGCCCGCTGGCTGCTGCCCAGACCTTGCCTCCCACTGGCTTCCCTCACTTACCACCAGCCACCCTGCCCTCCTTGCTGTTTCTGAATTCATCCTACGTGCTTCCTGCTCAGGGCTCTGGTACTTATTGTTCCCTCTGCCCGGCCCACTCCTCACCCAAATATCTTATTTCTCTCCATCACTTCAATCAGGTCTCTTTGCAAATATTACCTGAGCAGAGGACCCTTTAAGCCAGAGCAGCGGCCTCTCCATCCCTCTTCACGTTCTCTCTCTGCTTTGATGATTTCTTCATAGCACATATCATGTAGTAACATTCATTTGATGACTCCCCCTGCTAGAGTGAAAGCTCCTGAGGGTGGGATTTGACTCCCCTCCTCCTTACTATCTCTCCAGCATCTGGGGTGGTGCCTCCAACATAGAGATGCTCCATAAACATGTGCTGAGTTAGTCGCTTTGCTAAAGGGCAGAGGAGTCAGTGAGTGTAAGTTGCCTGTGATAGCAGAAAGCTCGGGAAGGCTTTGGACTTTCCCTGCCTGTAGCACTGGAGCAGGGGTACCTTCCACTGCTTATAGGGACTGGGGCAGGTAGGCACCCAGCTGGCACATGGGTTAAATGTGAACCAGTTTAAATAGGAGCTAATGAGGTAGAAGCAGAGGGGGGCCTGGTGTCCCAGGGCCTTCACCTTCTTCCTTTTGGATCCTCAGGCACAGCATCAGCGCAAACTCTAAGATGTACCAGCATTAGCTACACAGTGGCCTTTCTTGTCTCCAGGACGACAGAGGATGAACCCTGAGACCCCTCCCACTGGAGGAAGCGTATCTCTGTCACTCTGGAAAGGGGACTCAGGAACTTTTGCCCGGAACCCAGGGACCAGTCTGCAGGCATGGAGGGGACTCTGGATCTTGGCATGAAACCGCACCTATGACAAGTATAGGAGCCTCTATTCTGAGGGTCCCAGATGTGTCAGTCATGGAAATGTGAGGGTGTTTTCCCAAGGTGTTCACCTCAGACCTCCCTGAGCTGCCATCTTTGATTCCCTGTGTTTGGTCACAGACTCTGTGATGTGCTCCTATTAAAGAAGAAGAGACGCATGATAATGAGAGAGGAGAGAGGGGGAGGAGTTAGAGAGAGAGCTTGGGAGAGATGAAGAGACAAAGAAGAGAAGAGGCACGAAGAAAGAGAGAATATAAAGGGAAAACCCCAGGGCAAGAGATGTCAGGGAAAGAGCAAGACATTAAAGGAAGGAGAGAGAATCAGGGAAGAAAGGCAAGCACAAGAAAGGACAAAAGTCATAAGAGAACAAAATGGCTGGAATGAAGTAAAAGTTGTCACCAGGATGTGCTCGTTTTGGACGTGCAGAAGGTTGGAGAGGGGAGATCACACAGTGCCTCCTTGGCTGCCCTCCTAGCTCCCGGAATCTCCCTGCCAGGAGCCCCACCCTACTTCCGGCTCATCAGGGTGGGGCTCCCTGTGTTTCTTGGGATGAGTCCTCAGTCCCAGATGGTGAGCCTATAAGGGGGTGGGGTACTCCAAATGCCACGCTCCTGATCATTACTAACCAAGGCTAAGGGTTCCAGCCCCTCCTTGGGCTTTGTTTTTCTGCCCTGCTGACACAGTGGGTCAGAGGGCCAGTCCTAGAGGGGCCCCAGAAGAGAAGGGCTGGCAAAGAGAAGAAATCGATGACACCAACCCTGGGGAAGTTTCAGACCTACAGGAGGGAGCCGTTGCCCTGTGTGGGCTACAGCCCCAGGAAGATTCAGCTATGGCGCCCAGGAGTCCTGAGGGCCCAGAACTGCCCCCAGAGGAGGACCTGTCTGCTTTTACTTCCTCAGCTTCCCACTTGCCCACTGCGCTGACTCTACCTGTTCCAGGGAGGGGGATCTCCAGGTGTCCTGTGGCCTCAAGTCACCGTTCTCAGAGAGAAAAAGTTTGTGAAGAGTCTGACAGATCGAGGATGGATGAATGGAAAAAATAGAAAGTACAGCAAAATATTAAGATAGAATCTACATGGTGGGCATAGGGATGTTCACTGTACAATTCTTTCAACTTTTCTATACTCTGGATTTTTTCAAATAAAATATAAGGGGAGAGAAAAAAAGTGTCTGGCAAATAGTAGGCATTCCTAAGTATAAGGTGTTGGGAGTGTAATCCCTTTCCAGGAGAATCTATATTTCAAATACCTGCAGAGGACAATGTTTATCCTGAAAGATGGCAGATTGCAGGTGAGGGCACCAGCAGAAACCAAATAGGGGAAGGAGAACCTTGGACCACACCCAGAGGTGATTAGGAAGTTTGCCCACACAAAGCAGCTGGCCCTTCGGTTGGTGATCTTTTCTCAAGTTTATTCTGCCTCTCCTGAGATCTGGGCTTTGGTCCAGAGTTGACCCCACCCTGCCACCTGTAACCCTTGGGGCAGGATAAGATGTTCCAGACCCTGCCTGACAACTGACCCTAAGAGTTTGATCATGTTTGCTCAGGAGGTGAGGTTCACGCAATGAAGAGCAGGGGGAGGGCTTGGACGAGGTATAAAAGACCTGGAAGTTTCCAGGGGGTTACTTTGCACTTGAAAGTGCCAGGTGAGGGGTGACAGAGGTATGGTCTGAGGGGTAATAGGGATGCCTGGATTTGAATTAGAGGGGATTCACGCTGAGCTGAAGAAGAGGCTTCCTGGATTGAATGGCTGGGGAGACCTGCGTGTCAGCTAACCGGGGCATCTGGTTGTGAGCTAGTCTTAGGTGTAAGGATATCTGGATCTCAGCTTAAGGACTGGGGACACCCAGGATACACCTACGGCCAGATTTGTGTTAGTGGAGAAGGAGGTATGACAAATAGACCAGGTGCCTGGGATCTGTCTTAAGCCGGTTCCGATTTCTTCTCCAACTCCTCAGTCTATCCCACCTGCACCAGAACTGCTTGGACAGTGCTGTTGGCTGTTTCTTCTATCACCACCTTCACTCTCCAAGTGACCCAGAGACACACCTCTAAAATGCTCCTTTCCTTCTGATTTGAGACTAGGATGAAACTAGGAATTTAAACTATGCCCCAGATGTCCCACAGACTGGGCCAATCTACCACAGGCCTACTTCAGTTAGGTTTTGCTCCGACTCCTGGTTTGATAAACTCAACCATCTCTAGGATTTGGAGATGTCCTCCACTTCTTCTTTAGAAAACTCCTTTCCTGCTTTGTGCCAGGAGGGAACAGGGCTTGACACAGCTTAATCCAGTTAGAAGGTCAGGATTGATCTTCTGGCTTGGGAGGGAAGAGAAGGATCGGCTGTAGCCAGACCAGAGAGAGGCAGAGGGATTGAGGACACATAAGATAGTATTTGTGACAAACAGGACTAGAGAGTGTGGACAGTTCTTTCTAAGACCAAGACTCGGTGGATGAGGTCTGAGTTGAAGGACCAAGAAACCCGAGCCTCAACTGGAGATCAGGGGTGCCTGGGTAAATGATATCTGGGGGGATAAGGGTAAACGTTCACTTTCTCCTTTCTTCCCACTCCAGCCCCAGGATGTTGACCGTTGCTTTTCTTGCCCTTCTTTGTGCATCAGCCTCTGCCAGTAAGCGTAAGTGAGAAACCAGGAGCCCAGCACTAGAGTCAGGGGAAGCAGCTTCCTGTACTGCTGGTGGCCAAGGCTGTCAGTGGCTGACTTGGGGTGGTGGGAACTGAGTTGTGGGGGGAATAAGGGTGGTGGGGAGAAACTGCGCTCTCAGGGGATTTCTCCCCCAACTCCACCTTTCCCTCCAGTTCAGGCCAGCTCCTCCTCTTTCAGTGGAGAGTATGGAGGCTACGGAGGAAAGCGATTCTCCCATTCTGCAAACCAGCTGGATGGCCCCATCACCGCCATTCGTGTCCGAGTTAACAGCTACTACATCATAGGGTAAGATTCTTTGCATTTTGGTGGTTTGGGGACCTTCTAGGATCTTACTAAATTGTGTATTTCTCAGTCACTTTGGGTCACATCTGTTTCAATCAAGTCACAGGGATAACAGGATATGGAAAAATTATTAGAGGACTTGGATTTGAGACCTGTGCTGTCGAAACCCCTAACACACCCACACTTGTGATCTTGGGTAAATCATATACCATCAACTCAGAGGGACCTGGAAGTTGTCTAGTTTTCCCCCACCCAAGGCTTAAATCCCCTCTGGCACCCTCCGTCTTTGCTTGATGGCTCTCCCAAAGCTTTATCCTTCTGATCCTGGACTTGTATCCCAGCACAGCATGGACAAGTCTCTTCCTTCATCGGAGCCTTTCAGATGTTTGAAAAATCCCTTTTCTTGTTTCAAGTAGGGGGTGGGGGCCTGGTGGGAGTGTAGACTTCAAATTCAAGCTCTGATATTCACTGTCTGGGTGATTCTGGGCAAGTTGTTTTCCCTCTGTGAGCCTGTTTGTCAGCAAAATGAGGAGTTGAAGTTCCATGTATGATCTCCAAGGGCTTACCCAACCCTCACATTCTGTGGGACTGGCAGGGGGTTTGTCATCCCTGTCACTAGTCTGAAGGTCTCAGCCTGTAGGCCAAGAGGTCCTGAATTCTGATCACCTTACTCAGTGTCTCCCTTTCTTCCCTCCTCACCCCTGCCCCTAGTCTCCAGGTGCGCTACGGCAAGGTGTGGAGCGATTACGTGGGTGGCAAGTTGGGAAAGCTGCACGAGATCTCCCTGGACCCTGGGGAATCAGTGGTCCAGGTGTCGGGAAAGTACAGGAACTACCTGAGAAAGCTGGTCTTTGTGACTGACAAGTCCCGCGTCTTGACTTTTGGGAAAAACAGAGGCAAGAATTTCAAAGCTGTCCCCTTGCACCCCAACACTGTGCTACGATTCATCAGTGGCCGATCTGGCCAATCCATTATCAATGCCATTGGCTTCCACTGGGATGTCTACCCCAGTAAACACGAGAACTGCTGAGTTGTCCTGCAACACTGCAGTGGGGGTATGGGAACCCCTCACCACTAACCACCATCCACCTGTCTCAATGAAAAAGAAATAATAAAAGGGCATGGCTAAAGTGTGTGTATGGGTGCCTGCAGCTGGGGTCCACCTCTTGACTCTGGGTATGGATGTGTGACTCTCATTTCTGGCTATTCGTCAGACGTCAATCTGGGGAAGAGTGGGAGGATGAGGGAGAGAGGTGTAAGAATCCTGGGCTTTTCTTCATGATTTATTAAGAGGAGATAAGATTCTGGCCTGCACCAATTCTTTTTTTCAAGTGTTTACCCAAACTGGAGTTCTAAGGCTGAAGGTAAGACCTAGTTGTGGTTTATTGCGAAAACCCCAGATGTTCCACTCTCCAGCCCTTTTCTCCCCTTTGTCTTCCCCTTGAGATAGTGCCTCTCCACCAAAAGGCTGTCACCTCACTCTCCTGACCTTAACCCACTCACTGTACATGGGTGGCCTGAGCCATCATCCTTTGTTATTTCCCAGAACCCACCTGACTCCCAAAATTTAGCCTAAGTTCCTGCCAAGGGCTTTGCCTATTACCCCAGCCTAGTTCCTCCCCACCTTTACTCATAAGCCCTGGTGTCCTTGCTCAGCTCTCTCAGACCGCAGTTCTTTCCTCAGGAAGCCACCACCTCCTCAACAGCTTCTACTCTGCCAATATTACCCTCAAAACAAGGACATCCCAAGGTGGGGGGGTGGGGGGGTAGAGATTTCCATCATGGGTTTCCATGAAAAGAAGGGGCTGGTTAGAGTCCAGGGGAAGCATTAGGGTGACTGGATAGATTGAGCAAGGATACAAAGTTGCTTTGGAAATAATTCTTAGGACTCTAGCTCCCGGTCCTAAATTTTTGACAGTTTTTTGTTTGTTTTCTTTTGTGTGTGTGTGGTGGTGATTGGGGGTGGAGGAACTTACTCACTGCTCCCAATAAGTTTATACACATCCCAGAGAATCCCAGTCACATTTCTTCACAATTAGACGAAGATAACAGTTATGCACATGTAATTTTACAAAGAAATATTAACATTACACAAACTTATGCCTAGTCTGCTTTTATAAAAATTCCTTTATTTCTCTCAATTCCATGGAATGGAATACTGTGCCACTGTAATTATATTTTTATTGAGATATAAATCACATAATGTAAAATTCACCCTTTTAGAGTGTGCCATTCAGAGGTTTTTAGTATGTTCACAAGTTGGGCAACCATCACCGCTCTCTAATCCCAGAACACTTTTACCGCCTCAAAAGAAACCCCATCCCCATTAAGCAGTCACTCTCCATTCTCCTCTCCCCCAGGCCCTGGTAACCCTCATCTACTTTCTGTCTCTATGGATTTTCCTATTCCGGACATTTCATACAGATCAAATTATACAACAATGTGGCCTTTTATGTCTAGCTTCTTCCATTTAACATAATATTTTCAAGTTTTATCCATGTTATAGCATGTATCAGTACTTCAATCCTTTTTATGGCTGAATCTGACAGACTTTTGACAGATCAGATATCTGGTCAACTGTAGGAAAGCCTCTGTTTTCACACTATGCCCACTTAAGGCACTGGCACCTCAGAGGCAGCATGGCACAAGGGGGCTAAGGGAAGGGATTGCTGGCTCTTATCTAGTCTACACATTAGGTTTTGGCAGGAGATTATGATTGAAGAAAATATCCCCTTACTTAAAAACTTAAGCTTTAAAATTGCTGAATTAAGCTAATCACACATTTACCAAATATCCCCTGTTAGGATCTGGTTCTTTCCCTCTAGTCAAACTGTTTTATTGGTGCCATAACAAAGGTGTTTTTCATAGGATGCTAAAGGAGCCAAAAAGAAGACTAACTTTCTCTGGGAGGTCAGGGAAGACTCTGTGTGTGTGTGTGTGTGTGTGTGTGTGTGTGTGTGTGTGTGTGTGT
>NW_020837974.1:15954920-15978110 GCF_003676395.1 Aethalodelphis obliquidens
GTGTGTGTGTGTGTGTGTGTGTGTGTGTGTGTGTGTGTGTGTGTGTGGTGTAGGGGAACAGTACTGGGCCCAGCTTATGCAGAAATGTGAAGATATGAGAACTACAAGTGGTTCAGTACAGGTAAAATGCAAATCACAATTGGGCCAAAGATGAAGCCTCATGGAAAGGCAGGAACCGCGAATATCATACTGAACTATTTAAACTTTATCTTATGAGTTACGGGGAGCCACTGAAAACTTTGCCCAGGGGATTGATAAGATTTAGAAGAATATATAATTTTCCTGGTATAAGTGGGGAAAATGGACTAAAGGTAAAGCAGGATGAGATACGAAAATAGTTAAGAGACTAGTTCTAGATCAGAAATGATGTCTATACAAAGGCAGTAATATGAGGAAAAGAGAAAAGGGAAGAATTTGAGAGATTTGAGGTGGAAGATAGGCTCAGAAGAACTTGATAACTGAATGCACGAGGGTGAGTGAAGGAGAATCTAGGAGAACTACCATGTTAGTAGCTTGGGAAACTGGGAAGACTGTTACTCTCTGAGATGGGGAATACAAAAGAAAAATTAATTAGCTTCTGGACCCATTGAGTTTCGAAATATAGTTGATTTACAATGCTGTGCCAATCTCTTCTGTACCGCAAAGTGACTCAGTTACACACATTCTTTTTTTTATATTCTTTTCCATATGGTTTATCACAGGATATTGAATATAATTCCCTGTGCTATACAGTAGGACCTTGTTGTTTATCCACCCTATATATAATAGTTTGCATCTGCTAACCCCATACTCCCAGTCCTTCTCTCCCCGCCCCCTCCCCCTTGGCAACCACAAGTCTGTTCTCTGTCTGTGAGTCTGTTTCTGTTTTGTAGATAGGTTCATTGGACCCACTGAGGTTTTGTTTTTTTCTTATACATTTATTTTTATTTTTGGATGCGTTGGGTCTTTGTTGCTGCGAGCGGGCTTTCTCTAGTTGCAGCGAGCGGGGGCTACTCTTCATTGCAGTGTGCAGGCTTCTCATTGCTGTGGCTTCTCTTGTTGCGGAGCACAGGCTCTAGGCGTGCGGGCTTCAGCAGTTGTGGCACGCGGGCTCAGTAGTTGTAGCACAGGGGCTCTAGAGAGCAGGCTCAGTAGTTGTGGCACACAGGCTTAGCTGCTCCGCAGCATGTAGGATCTTCCCAGACCAGGGCTTGAACCTGTGTCCCCTGCAATGGCAGGCGTATTCTTAACCACTGCACCACAAGGGAAGTTCCCCCATTGCGTTTTTTGGGTTTTGTTTGTTTGTTTTGCGGTACGTGGGCCCCTCACTGTTGTGGCCTCTCCTGTTGCAGAACACAGGCTCTGGACACGCAGGCTCAGCGGCCATGGCTCACGGGCCCAGCCGCTCCGCGGCATGTGGGATCTTCCCGGACCGGGGCACGAACCCATGTCCCCTGCATCGGCAGGCGGACTCTCAACCACTGCGCCACCAAGGAAGCCTCCCCATTGAGTTTTGATGTATCTGTGGCACATTCTGGAATGGGGACATGTCTGGATCCAACATTGGGCAGAGGGATATTTGGGAATAAAGCTTTGATAAGAGTTTGATATAGGGCTTAGATTCAGGAGTCACCAGCACACAGATAATGAAGTTCAAGTGATGGGTGTGGAAGAAGTCACCCAGGGAAACTGTAGGCATATAAAATGATAAAAGGCTGAAGTCAGAGTGGACTGGGTAACACCAGAGTTTGACAGTTGGTCCGAAGAAGAAGAATCAGTTAAAGAAATAGAGAATGGAGTGGTCTCGGAGGTGAAGGGAAGGAGGAGTGATGCACTCAAAGGCAAGACAGAAATTTCAAGGAGTGGTTAATGCCTCTGAGAAGTCAAGAAAAGGACAGACTTCAGTTTCTTTAGCTTTGGCAATCAGAAGGTCACTTATAATCTTGACAAAGAAAGTTTTGTCTGGAACCTGAAAGTTGGAGCCAGGCTGCAATTGGTTAAGGAATGAATGGGAAGTGAGGAAATACAGCAGCAAGAATTGAATATTTCAAGAAGTCTGGCTCTAGAAAGGCAGAAAATATGTAAGTAATATTTATGGGGAATGTAAGGAAGGAGTTTTTTTTTGTTTTTGTTTTTTCCTAGACAGGGGAGACGTGAGCATGAGTTAGAGTAGAGGCTGAAGATTCAGGAAAGAGGAGATAATCGATGGAGCAAGGTCTCAGAAGAGATTGGCAAGGATGCTTTATGTAGGTGTTGGAGCAGGAAACTTTAAGAGAGAAGAAAATAGAGTGAAGGTATAGGTAAGTTTGTATGTGGAGTAGGTAAAGAGTGAAACTTGAGGGAGTTAACACCTAGCCTTTACTTGTTCAGTCAAATAAGTAAAGTTACTTGCTGTGTCAGTCAGGTTCTACAAGAGAAAGAACCATGAAGAGTTATACGTACATATATACATAAAGAGATTTACTGCAAATAATTGGTTTATGCAGCTGTGGAGGCTGGCTAGGCAAGTCTGAAATCTGTAGGGCAGGCCAGCAATCTGGAAACTTCCAGGCAGGAGGAGATGGTGCAGAGTCTGCAGGTGGAATTTCTTCTTCCTCAGGGAAACCTCACTTTGGCTCTCTTTTCTTCCCTTCAGAATACGTTATTAGGTTATCAAAACCTACACTTTTAGTAACTTCATTTTATTTTTCAAAAAAGTTTTACCGCTTTATTAAAATATAATTGACAAATAAAAATTGTAACATATTTAATGTACAAAGTGATGATTTGATATACACAGTGAGTCCCCAAGCTCCCACTGCAGAGCGCAACAGGGAGAGCCATGTCAAGGGAACACAGGGCCAGGCCTCTTGAGCAGCCCCAAGAATAGAGAGGCCTCAACCTGCACAAGCTGATGCAGTCATCCAGGAGACAGCTGAGGTCAAATCCCTAAACAACCATCCCGACAGAACCAATTCTCTAGTAACAGAAGACTCCCTTTTAGGCTACAGCTCATGGATTTCAAGAAAGTTTTTGGTCCAAAAAATTCAAGTCTAGCCAATGAAAGTGTGCAATTCTTGGTGTTATCATGAATGTGGACCTGTATGTGCTGGGGAAAGACAGCAAATACAGACCAATTTTTTTTTCCTAAATTTTTGTTTATTTATTTTTGGCCGTGTTGGGTCTTGGTTGCTGTGCATGGGTTTTCTCTAGTTGTGGCGAGGGGGGGCTACTCTTTGTTGCGGTGCACAGGCTTCTCATTGCGGTGGCTTCTCTTGTTGCGGAGCATGGGCTCTAGGCACGGGGCCTTCAGTAGTTGTGGCTTGCGGGCTCTAGAGAGCAGGGTCAGTAGTTGTGGCACACGGGCTTAGTTGCTCCGCGGCATGTGGGATCATCCCGGACCAGGGCTCGAACCCGTGTCCCCTGCATTGGCAGGCGGATTCTTAAACACTGTGCCACCAGGGAAGCCCAGACCAATTATTAACATAGGCTATATGAGAGAACATTAAGGATGACTTCAGGTAGGAAGACTATATTAATATGTTTACATGTTAACATGTCATACATGTTTATCTATTTCAGGGAAAACAGTAGGGAGACATGAAAAATGGAAGAGACAACTAACATTTATTGAGCATCCATTTTAAGTCTGGTACTCTTCAAAATTACCTCATTTAATTGTGACTACAATTCTATTGGAAAGTAGTAGCATTGTTCCCATCTTTCAGATGAAGTCACCAAGACAGAAGGCAGTTGATATGTTTGTAGGTGATGAGAGTCACAAGGACAGATGTCAGAGGTCACTGTGTCCCCTCCCCACAAACTTACACCCTTGCCTATTCCCCATTAGTATTTAATAACTGAGCAAACCCAAGCAAAAAGAAACTTTTTTTTCCAATTCTCTGCTTCAGTTTGCCATCAAAATGAAATTCACCCAGAAACACTATGAATCTTAGTAGAGCAAATGAAAATGAGATCTGTTATCCTTAGTACAAAATTAGAGCTAAGAAAAATTACATTACTTCACTTGGTCATATTACAAGTATTTATTAGGTGCCTGTGATGTACCAGGAACTCTGCTAAATGTTGTTATTATACTTTTTCAAAGTCACAAACATAGTATGTAGCAAAATCAGGATTAAACTCAGGTCTTTCTGATGTTAAAACCTGGGCATTTTTCACATGTCCTTGATTTTCAAATATCTTAGAAACAAAATCTTACAAGGAATGCCAATATGAGGATCACACGGTTGGGAAATCATGTCATGCTTCCACACGCGAGTTTTGACAAATGCATATGCCTGTGTAACCCAAACTACTATCAAGATATAGGACATTACCATCACCCCAGAAAATTCCCTCTGGGCCCTTCCCAGCCACTTCCTGCCCCCAACTCTCAAGAGGCAATCACTTTTCTGACTTTGTCACCACAGACTAGTTCAGCTTGTTCTGCATTCAATCTGTTATTACATATCATGTAGCCTTTGCACTCATGAGAGAATAAGAGTGAAAAAGCAAACATCTTAGTATTGTTATGAAAATAGTTTTAACTTGATAGAGACCAGGGACCCCCATTTTGAGAATACCTGCTCTAGAGATTACAATATTTTGTTTTGTTTTAAACGTTAATATTCTTTTTTGTCTTCTCAAGGCAACCTCTGCAGAGCAAGCCTCATCATTCCAGTGAGCACAGCAAACTTGCCTATGCACAGCAGCCACCAAAGGTGACCTCAGTGCCTTTAGGACAGGGCCTGTGTACAGCTCGGCCGGACCCCCGGGAGCTCCTCTGGGTAGTGTCCACCCCACCCCCTGTGGCTCTTATGTAATTAATTGTACATGAAATGAAGGAAAGGTTGTCCAAGTTGGGAAGACTGGCATGGTTTCTTGGACACCCATGGTGCTCTATTATCTGAGGACTCCTTCTCCACCTCGCCCCCCAAGTCTGGTTCTCTCTTTTCCAGCCCACGTTCTCTTCCTCATCACTGTTGCTATGCCTGCTGTCCCAGATGACCCTCATTTAATCTTTCCAGGCTTGAAGGACAGAATTATCTGCTTCATCCACTAGTCTCTTTCCAATTTTTATGGCGTAAGCTCTTGTATTCAACTTGCCTCTGCTCTCCTTTGCTACTTAAGGATCTAGTTTGGAAGTTTTTTAAAAAAATTACTGTTTCTTTCTCTTGGGATATCAGGTGTTTAACAACCCTAATTTCCACCAGGCAGATGCAGATCTTGATACCCTCCCCTTATAATTCTTTGTTTATTGTCTGTCACCATCACCCAGTCCCACACCCATCTCCCCGGCGAAAAAAATTAACTCCAGGAAAATAAGAACCACATCTGTCCAAGACAGTGGCTAGCACACTACAACTGAACACTGTGAACGGAATTACCTTATTCTGTTTGAATATCAGTTGTTTAACAATCCTAATTTCCACCAGGCAGATGCAGATCCCTAGGAAGCAGATCCAACCATTATTCCCTTTCAAGAGCTGAAGAAATGGAGGCACAAAGAGGCTAAATATCTCTACCCCAGGCGGCCTGGCAACAAAGCCCCGTACATAAGCTATTCTTTCAACCTCAGAAGCCCTGACTCCCTGACCTATGCTCTTTCCACTATTTCTGGCAGGTAACTTACCAAATATCTGGGAACTGGCAACAAATGTGAAAACATGAAGAGCCCCTGTGTAAAGCGCAGGGAAGACCAAACTGCTAGTCATCTAATAGTTCTCGAAGTGTGGTCTTGGAAATTCTGGAGATCCCTGAGACACTTTCAGAGGTCTCCAAGGTCAAAATTATTTTCATAATAAAACTGAGATGCCATTTGACTTTTTCCCTTGCATTCTTCCTTGGGTATACTGCCGAGTTTTCAAGAGGTTATATGATGTGTGATATTACAACAGACTGACTACAGAAGCAGACATGAGAATCCTGGTGTTTTGTCTTGAATCAGACATTAGATTTGTAAAAATGTAAAAAATGTCACTCTTGTAACTATTTTTTTGCTTTGGAAAATAGTCATTTTTAAAATTAAAATGTTTTCTATGTTCTATGTAATGGGTTTGTTATTGTAATTTTGGGCAATTTTTTTAATGGAGATATAATTCACATAACATAAAACTTACCATTTGGGGCTTCCCTGGTGGCGCAGTGGTTGAGAGTCCGCCTGCCGATGCAGGGGACACTGGTCCATGCCCCGGACTGGGAAGATCCCACATGCCGCGGAGCGGCTGGGCCTCTGAGCCATGGCCGCTGAGCCTGCGCGTCCGGAGCCTGTGCTCCGCAGCGGGAGAGGCCACAACAGTGAGAGGCCCGCGTACCGCAAAAAAAAAAAACTTACCATTTGTAAGTGTTCATTTTAGTGGTTTTTAGTACATTCACTATGTTGTGCAACTATCACCACTGTCTAATTCCAGAACATTTCCATCACCCCCAAAAGAAATTCCATACCTATTAGCAACAGTCCCAGTTCATCAACCCCTTACCATCCCTTGGCAATCATGAATCAACTTTCTGTCTCTACATATTTGTTTCTGTAATTTTTAAGTGCATTAATACATGTTTTAAACTTGTATTCATTTCTAACACAGTAAATTTGGATAAATAAAGTCCATATAAACATAAGATCTTTGGGGCCTCAGTTTTTAAGAATTCAAAGGGATTCCAAGGGCCCAAAATTTGAGAACCACTGGTCTAATATTTGGTTTTTGATAGGCTGGACATAATGTCTAAATCAGGGCCCTACCAGGAGCTCAAAGATGGGATGATCATCCCTGGTTAGCTTCCAGAAGGTATAGGGAACTACTTAACAGACGACTAAACCCACAGGACATGGGACCAAGGGTGAAGTTGACTAAGTAACACACCGAGCCATGCTTTAACCCTCACTCCAACGTGTTGAGTGCTGAGTTACAAAGTAAAGAACATCCGAACTGGTCTCCTCGGCTCAGACATGCGACATAAGGGGACACAAATGTCACCTGGCCTCTGCATCCCAGAGTGGCTGTGGGCTCAGCAAGAGGTGAGTGCAGCGTGATTGTCCACAATCCAGCCAGCCTGCGCCTGACCTAAATTAGTGACCAGACGTTAAAGCACCGTTGACTTGTCCTGAGGGCAAGTCCCCAAACCCACAAAACAATTCCCGCCTCACAAGCGCGAGAAACAACTTCTGAAGCAAGAAATTGTAAAACTGAAGACCACTACTAGTCGTTTGGAATATTCCCATTTCCGCCAACATCTTCCTTATTCCTATAATGTGTCTAATTATGCCACTAGAATAGCAAAAATTGTATTCAGTTCAGAGAAATTTTGGGATAAATCGATGAAGTGCCTTCGACCACCCTCTGCTTGATTCGTACCAAAATTCGTAATTATTTGAGGGGGTAAAAAAATGAAGCGAAAACTCTACACTTAACGCAAATCTATGCCTCGAAACCCAGAAGGTAAAAGAAACCCAGTGCCGCGCGGCGCTCACCAGCTCCCCCGACGGCCACTGTCGCCAACGCGTCGGGCTCCGGAGTTTGCGCGGGAGCGCCAGTCGGACGTCAACGGCCGCGTAGCCGACGTGCGCGCATGCATTCTACTCCGGGGGAAACTTTTTCTTGCAAGACCCGGAGGCGAGCCCTAGAGGGCGGAATAGGGGCGAGGCACAAGCTGAGACTTCCGGCGGCAAGTAGCCGTGATTGGTGGAGCCCGGGAAAGAGGGCGGGGCAGCGGGAAATTCGAATGGAGAGGCGGGCCCAAGGAAGGAGTAGGATGGACGCGGGGGTCCCGGCGCGGAGGCGACGCGAGATGGCGACGGCGACCTCGGGTACGCGAACCCGGGCAGGGTGGGTGCCGCGGTCTGGAGACTTGTGGGGCGATAGGTCGGAGTCCGGTCCCGGCTCCGCGAGTTGTCTGGGAGACCCAGGAATAGCGCGGGGGCGGGGGGCGGGGGGGTGCTGGGAGTATGGGAGTCGTAGGCTGCTTCCTCCTCACTGTTTCTTGCTCTCGACGCAGATCAGTAGACCCGGGTTGAGACCTGGTTCCGGCGCACTTTTGAGCCCAGCGCACTTTTCCCTTGTGAGCTTCAGTTTTCTTCGTAAAATGGGGACAATGACCCATCTCAGATTACAAGAGAAAGCGAGCGAAGAGTAGCTAATACTCTAACCATAGGGACAAAAGGGAGCTGGATGCGCGTCTGGGGAAGGGTTCATGTATGACGTGTTGTTTGGGTGCAGGGAGATCCCTGAGAGAGGTAAGAGTTTCAGACGGGCTGCAGCTGGGTGAGCTGACAGCATAGGATGTGCTGGGATCACAGAAAAGGGAAATAAGGGACTGTTTGTCTCCTTACGCTCTAGCCTTGGCAGTCAGCGCTATTTTAGGGTTGGAAAGGCTGTTAGGACATTCAGAATCTTGTTCTGCTCTCTTCCTGTAGACTGAATTCTGATCAGTGATTATAATGGGCACCATAGTAATTTATCTGAGACCTTAGTGTTTGTCAGCCCCTGTGAAGAAACAGCTATCTAGTAGGATGTCAAACACATGCTGAGCCCTTGCTAGGTGCCAGGCACAGTTGTAAGTACTTTATGGTGATGAATCATTTAATCTCCACACAATGCTATGAGGTGGTTTACTGTTATTGTTCCTGTTTCACAGATGAAGAAACTGAGGCATAGATGGGTTAAAAAGCTTGCCCAAGTTAACATAGCTAGTAAATATTGGGGTCTGAATTCACACCCAAGCAGTCTGATTCCAGAGCCTCTGCCCTTAACCATTATGCCCAAGCACATGATATTCCTGCTGTCTGAGCACAACACCCCCTCACCCTTCTAAGACCCACTGTGTCTGGTACACAGTAGATATCATAAAAATGCTTGAATGAAAATTGTCCCTTCCCTAGAGGAGCTTATAATCTTTTCAGTAGATAGTCATATAAATCTATAACATGAAAAGCAACGAGAGATATATATAACCTGCTATAGGGAGTGCAGAAGCTGAAGTAAACCCTTGGGTATTCTGGGAAGACTTCATTAAGGAAGTGATATTTGAAGTGGGTTTCAAAGGTTGGATAGGAGTTTGCCAGGCTTTGGTGGGATGAAAAGACCACCAAATGATCGATTTCTTTTTTATGATGTAAAGAGAGGCCAAAGATGCTCTCTTTGGCTCAATTTCCTCATCAGTAAAAGAAGAGTTAAGTTGAATGAAGCTTGGAAATTGTGGGAGAGGGGAAAATTAGGAGAAATAATTAGAAGTGCTAGCTTTGCCCAACCTTGAAGTTGCTTTTATGATGAAAGGGCTAGACCATTGGCAGATGTGTGCATGTGACTCTCCATCTGTCTTCCGCCGGACTGTGAGCTTTGAGGCAAGAATGGCAGTGCCCACTTTTATGAAGAAAACAGGAAACGAACAAGCCAATGTTTTATGTTAGTCAGTCAGATCTTAATTTGTTCAGCAAATATTCCCTGAGAGCCTAGTCTGTGCCTGGCATTGGGAATATAAAGGTGAGCAGAGTTCACAGTTACTTGGAGAAGACAGACAAATATGCAGTTACAGTGGAGTGTGATGAGTGCTTGGATGGAGAGCCCATGGAGAGCCATGGGCTCACCTAACAGAGCCTTAATTGGGCAGTAATTTTACAAGGGAAGGGTTTTTTTAGAGGAAGTAAGGTGTAAGGATTTACCTCAATTGCTTGGGAGGCGGCAGGAGGTGGTAAGGAAGATATTCCAGGGAGAGAGAATAGCATATGCAAAGGCCCAAAGGTGTGAGAGAACTTGGTGTGTTGTAGGGATTGAAGGAAATTCATTATGACTGAGAGCTTACAATACAAGGAAGGAAGTGGAGGGAGAATGATTGGAAGAGAATGAGACTGGAGGCAAGGAGACCAGCTGGGAGGCTGTTGAGATGAAGACAACCTTGGCAAAGATTGTGCAGTGGGGATGGAGAGAAGTAGACTCATTTAAAAAGGTAGACTTGACAGATGTTAATGAAGAACTGGTGTGGGAAATGAGAGAGAAGGTGGAGTTAAGAAAGACTCTCCCATCTTTGGGATTGGTTCCATTTATTTACATTAGAGAGCATAGAAGGAAGATGGGGTTGCAGGGAGATGGGGAAGGATTCAGTTTGAGATGGGTGGAGTTTGAAATACCTGAGAACCATGTAAGAAGAGGTGTCAGGGCAACAGCTGGGAATGCAGATCCGAAGTTCAGGAGAGCCTGTGGTGTGGAGGTGTCAATTAGGAGTCATCAGCTTTGAGGCAGTAACTGAAGCCAAGAGAGCAGGTGACCTTGCCCATGATTAGTCAGTCAGTAGTGGTTCTCAACTAGGGGCAGTTTTGTTCCCCGTGGGGACATTTGTGATGTCTGGAGACATTTTTGGTTGTTACACTGGTGGGACAGGGGGGTATGTGCTACACTTCCTACAGTGCACAGGGGGTCCCACCCCCAAAGAATTGTCCAGCCCCCAATATCATTAATGCAGAAATTGAGCAACCCTGATCTGGAGAGAGGATAGAAGGAGTTTAGGAAAAACATTTAAGACTGGCAGAAACTGAGAAGGAGTGAATAGAGAGCTGGTGGGTGGCAGGGAAACTAAGGGAAAAGTAGTTTCCCAAAGGAAAGCAGATCAAGGGTGTTGAATACTGCTGCGAAGTCAAACAGGATGGGGACCTATCTTGCCTATTGTATTTAGCAGTAAGGAGGTCATTGGTGACCCTGCTGAGGGCAGAAGTGAGTTGCTGCCTTGAGGGGAGTGAGTAGCAAGAGAAAGTGCAATAATAACAATAACAATAGCTTACGTTGCTGAGTACTTACTGCCAGCACTGTGCTAAACATTGTATGTACATTATTTCTCTGACTCCTCACAGTCTTATGAGGGTAGATACTGTCATTTTTATAACAAGTAACTAAGGCTTCAGCTTCCCTGGTGGTTCAGTGGTTAAGAATCCGCCTGCCAATGCAGGGGTCACGGGTTGGAGCCCTGGTCCCGGAAGATCCCACATGCCGCAGAGCAACTAAGCTCCCTGAGCCACAACTACTGAGCCCACGTACCACAACTACTGAAGCCCACGCGCCTAGAGGCTGTGCTCCGCAACAAGAGAAGCCACCGCAATGAGGAGCCCACGCACTGCAAGGAAGAGTAGCTCCAGCTCGCCACAACTAGAGAAAGCCCGCGCACAGCAACGAAGACCCAACACGACCAAAAATAAATAATTAATTTTTTAAAAAAGGTAACTATCAAAAAACAAACAAAAAAAACACTAACGCTTGAAGAGGTTAAGAAGCCTTCCCAAGGTCATACAGCTGGTAGGTGGAACTTGTCTCCGACTCTAAGGCCCATGGGGATACAAAGATGAAGGGGCTGAGAAGGCCCGAGGAATCACATAATGAACTTTGGAGTTAGACCTTCATCTGAAACTGTCACTAGCTAGCTGTTGACTATGGGCAACCTAGCTAACCTCTCTATACTGACGTTTCCTCATTTGGAAAATGGATGAATATATAATAAAACACTTACTGAGCTTTTATCAAGTACCAGTGCTGTGCTAAGCACTTTTACATGAATTACCTTATTATTGCCTTAACAGCCCAACGAGTAGTTATTTTTATTTATTCCCACTTTTACAGGTGTGGAAATTGAGGCACAGGAATGGAAAATCATTTCCCCAGGTTATTTAGTTAGTTGTAAGTGGCAGAGCTGGGATTAGAACCCAGGCCATCTTACCTTGAATTTTTTCCAACCTTGAATTATTACCAACCTGCTTACTATGTACTAGTTACTCTGTTGACATTTTACTTCTTTCAATCCTTGTTAAGCTCTTCCAAGGCCCTCCCTACCCCATTTTATAGACAAGGAAACTGGGGCATATGGATGTTAAATCACTTGCCCAGGGTCACAAGCTAATAAGTGTTAGAGCTGGAATTTAAATTCAACTCTGTCTAGCCAGAGTCTCTACTCTTTCTTCAACACCAGACTTCCCCTTCCCTTTGTATTGATCACTGAACTTCCTTAAGTGCTTCTGTATCTGCCATCTTCCTCTGTTCTCACCAAAAAAACCCTGGGAAAGATAGGAAAGCAGAGGCTCCTGCACACATTTTTGACAAGTCAGTGAACCTCTTTGCATCTTAGCTTTCTTATCTGCACAGGTGCATCTGCAGGTTTCTACTTACTTCTGACTTTTAGGATTGCCATGAGGGTCAAGTGAAAACTAGATGCCAAGTGCTTTGTAAACCTTACAGTGAGAAATGGTGTTACTAGCTTCATTTGTCAGATGAAGGAACAGAGGCCCAGTTTTTGTTTTTTTTTAATATTTATTTATTTGGCTGCGTTGGGTCTTAATTGCGGCATGTGGGATCTTCCTTGCGGCACGCAGAATCTTTTGTTGTGGCATGCAGGGTCTAGAGTGCACGGGCTCAGTAGTTGCAGCACACAGGCTCAGTAGTTGCGGCACGCGGGCTCAGTAGTTGTGACGTGCGGGCTTAGTTGCCCTGCGGCATGTGGGATCTTAGTTCCCCAACCAGGGATCGAACCTGCGTCTGCTGCATTGGAAGGCGGATTCTTAACCACTGGACCACCAAGGAAGTCCGAGGCCCAGTTTTTGGAATGGACTGTCTGCTATGTGTATAACTTACTTATGCATAAGGTTCTTCCCAGGGTTAGTCCATCTTTTTGTCCTGCTGTTTCTGTGTGGCCAGCCTCTTGCCTTATATGAGGCCTGTGGTTCCCAACAACCAGCTGCTACCACCAGCAAAAAAGGAGAGAGTCAGAGCTACCAAGAACTTTCCCATGTACCCAGTTGGTACATCACAGGGAGGCAATACGACATCCTCATTAAAAGCAGATTTTTAGAGATGAGATCTAGGTTTGAATTCTGCTGTTAGCTGTGAGTTACAGCATGGTCTCCTCCAATATAAAATAGAGAAATACCCTCCTCATAAGATTTTTTTCAGCCCATTCAATCCTCACAGAAATAGACTTTTTTTTTTTAGTTTTATCTTAACTGTGTTTTCTGGTGATAAAAATAATTCATAATCCCCCCCCCAGCCCCCTGCCAAATGACTTAGATTTAATTATGGGAAGCAAACTAAACAGAAATCTTACCATAGATGATTGCATGTTAGCACCTTTGCAAACTGAGCTGGGACAGAAAGGGACTGGGGTCTGCTTCTTAACCTCATCCCTTCCAAAGATGTCCGCAGTGTCATTATTATTATTATTTTTTAATGCAAACATTATAGCATTACAGAACTGGGTAACATAGAAAATAAACCCACATAATCCCCCATTGAGAGAAAACCATCATTAACAGGTTGGCGGTGGGCATATGTATGTATGTATGTATTTATATGTATAATAAACCAGGTAAGAAACAAAGTCACAGAAAGGTCAGGCAGTTCATTGACTGATTTTAGATAGGGGCATATGTCAACTCTTTTAATCCTAGAACAACCCCATGAGGTCCTGGTCTGCTACACCTTGACTGATCAAAGTGTGTCCCACCAGCAGTAGCAGCATCACCTGGGAGTTGCTAGAAATGCAGAACCTTAGGCATCTCCCCAGGGACTGAAGCCAAATTCATATTTTAACTAGATCTTCCAGGTTATTTGTGTATACATTACAGTCTACACCCCACTGGACCTACTTACTAAGTAGGATAGGAACTGAGGCCAAGCTTGGGGACACCCACAGCATGGCCAGGGTGGAAAGAGCTTCCCCCAAAATGAGCTGTGGCCCCCAGCCCTCCCAGTGGTATCCGCAGGACCCCAGCCTCCAGGCCTCCTTCCCTGCCTCTGTTGTCATGGTTACGGGGGTCTCTAGTCTACTAAGATGCTGGGGTTTTGTTCTGCTTATTCCTCTGAAGAGCAAAAAGACACAATGTAGATTATGGTACAAGATAAAGTAATAGCCGCATGGCTCCAGGCATAAAACACTGAGGTGCTTGGAAGAGCTGCTGTGCCTCTACGAGTGCCTTCACTGGTAAAATGGGACTAACAGAAGCTACCTCTCAGTGACACCATGGAGATTAAAGTGTGCCTAGCATGTAGTCAGTGCTTCATAAATGTTAACGTTTGCTAAGTACGCAATCTGGTTTACAGTCCCAGCCTATAGATAATCTCTCTCCTTCAAACCCCACCCCACCCTGCCCCACTGCACTCTGCCTGAGACCATGTATTTGATTCATCTTTTTCTTCCATCCTGCCCTTCTGTGCTCGCCATCACCAAGAGAACACACAGTTCTCCTGCCTCACCAGTTCTCCAAGGGGGCCGTGCTTTCACACCTCCAGGCTTTTGCACGTGCCTTTCTTTCTGCCTGGAATGCTTGGCAGTGACCCTACTCATCCTTCAGGGGTCAGCTCAGTTAACTACCTCCTCCTCCAAGACCCCTACCCTTACTTCTCAGCAAAGCTACCACCATACTTCACACCTAAAAATTGTCTTCTTCCAGGAGCCGGTCGCTGTCGGCTAAGCAAGGTGGGAGCTGGCCGGCGCCCACCTCCAGCTCGAGTAAGGGTAGCTGTGCGACTGCGGCCATTTGTGGATGGAGCAGCTGGAGAAAGTGATACCCCCTGTGTACGGGGCCTGGACAGCTGTTCTCTAGAGATTGCCAACTGGAGGAACCACCAGGAGACTCTCAAATACCAGTAGGGTTCAGGCCACTCTCCCTCCTATCCTCTCTCTCCTAGGCCTGCTCACACTATCACTTGCCCAGACAGTTTCTCAGACCTTCCTCCTCAGGATCCTTGCTCCTTCCTTAGCACAGCTTTGTTCGCCACACCTTCGTTTGTTCATTCAGAAAATGTTCATAGGTGCCCACTGTGATAGGTTCTCTGTAGGATACTGTGGGGGAGACTGGGGGCTGAATCAGACACAAGTTACTGTTCATGGTCTTACAGGGGAAATAGGCACAAAGTGGGGAAGGAGCAGCAAAGGTAAGCAGGGGAGCCCCACCTTGGGTCTTGGGGAGGTGTGGGAAGGGTTGGGGGAGCACAGACCAGCTAGCCAACCCAGGCTACAGCTGGGTGGTGTTGGAGACAACCACTTACGTTTGGGGACAGAACTCACAAGGGCAGCTACTTTAAAATTCCTTTGGAGATTTAAAGTTCAGCCTCCTTGGCCTGTTATTCTAGGCCAGAGGGTGGCAAACTACAGTCTGCAGGTCAAATCTGCCGAGAATCTTTTTTTTTTTTTTTTTTTTTTTTTTGCTGTACGCGGGCCTCTCACTGTTGTGGCCTCTCCCGTTGCGGAGCACAGGCTCCGGACGTGCAGGCTCAGAGGCCATGGCTCACGGGCCCAGCCGCTCCACAGCATGTGGGATCCTCCCAGACCGGGGCGTGAACCCATGTCCCCCGCATCGGCAGGCAGACTGTCAACCACTGCGCCACCAGGGAAGCCCTGCTGAGAATCTTTTTGTAAATAAATCTTTATTGGAACACAACCACACTCGTTTATTTACATATTATCTGTGGCTGTTTTCTGCCCGACTGCAGCGGCAGAGTTGAGTAGTTGTGAAAGGAACCATGTGTCCACAGAGCCCCAAATATTTACTATCTGGCTTTTTATGGAAGAAGTTTGCCAACCCTGTTCTCGGCCCTTGACAATTTGGTTTCAGTTTCTTTCCAGCCTTATTCCCCCTAACACATGCTACACTCCACGTATACTAATCCCTGCTGTGGCCTTAGCCACAGCTTCTCCGCTGGAGTGCAGTGAATGGACTACAGGTGTGTTGAGTCTCATCTAGTCATAAGCAGCATCCTCTCTTTACTTCATTACTGTGTACAAATACTACTTTCTGTATATCCTGTGATATACCCTGCCCTTTCATACCATGTCTTGTTTGTGTGCTATTTTTGATAGAGTATCTTTCTCTTCTCTGGCAAAATCCTCCTTCCCCAGGCAGAGTGCTACTCCTCCTTGTGCGTTCCCACCTTCGTTTCCTGAATTGCAGCAAAGTATGGGTATCTATCTATGCCACCAGGCTGCAGAACTCCCAAGAGCAGGGACATCAAATTCATCTCTGTGTTTCTATGCCAATACAGAGACTGGGATGGAACGGTGTTCAGTGGGTGCTTTCTTAGGTCTTTGTGCAAGAAAAAGGATAGAGACTCTTAAATCTGAGACCAGTTTTATCCTCTTGGTCTGGGCGAGAATGGAACCCTCCACTAATCCCCTCCTTTCTTCCTGCCTGCAGGTTTGATGCTTTCTATGGGGAGAGGAGCTCTCAGCAGGACATCTATGCAGGATCAGTGCAGCCCATCCTAAGGCACCTGTTGGAAGGGCAGAATGCCAGTGTGCTTGCCTATGGGCCCACAGGAGCAGGTGAGGAAGCCAGATACAGAACAGCTATGGGTCAGAAAGGACTCGGGAGTGGGGAAGAAATTCTCACAGCTCTTTCCACTCCTTTTCCAGGGAAGACGCACACAATGCTGGGCAGCCCAGAGCAACCTGGGGTGATTCCCCGGGCTCTCATGGACCTCCTACAGCTCACAAGGGAGGAGAGCGCTGAGGGCCGACCATGGGCCCTCTCTGTCACTATGTCCTATTTAGAGATCTACCAGGAAAAGGTGAGGCCCCTTTCTTATCGGGGAGGGAAGAGACAAAGGGTCAAAATCAGACCCAGTTCTGGAACATGAAGCTCTGCTCGAGCAAGAAGGCGTAAGACCTGGAAAGACAGAGGTTGGGGTAGTGGATGGCACAACTCTGAGAATCAGCAGAGAAAAGGAGCCCGATAGCCAGGAAGTAAGCAGCCTGTAACTGGAGGATTGGCCCTACCTCCCACTGCTCAAACAGGTATTAGACCTCTTGGAACCTTCATCAGGAGACCTGGTGATCCGAGAAGACTGCCGAGGAAACATCCTGATTCCGGGCCTCACGCAGAAGCCCATCACTAGCTTTGCTGATTTTGAGCGGCATTTCCTGCCAGCCAGTCGAAATCGGACAGTAGGAGCCACCAGGCTCAACCAGCGCTCCTCCCGCAGTCACGCTGTGCTCCTGGTTAAGGTGAGGCCCACTGACAGGCTTGAGGACCAGGGAAGCCCCTGGAGCCTGAGCTAAACTGGAGCCCTTGCTCTTACCCCCAGGTGGATCAGCGGGAACGTTTGGCCCCATTTCGCCAGCGGGAGGGAAAACTCTACCTGATTGACTTGGCTGGCTCAGAGGACAACCGGCGCACAGGCAACAAGGGCCTGCGGCTGAAGGAGAGTGGAGCCATCAACACCTCCCTCTTTGTACTGGGCAAGGTGGTCGATGCGCTGAACCAGGGCCTCCCTCGGGTGCCCTACCGGGACAGCAAGCTTACTCGCCTGTTGCAGGTCAGGCCTCCCATCTCGGGTAAAAGGAGCTGGAGAAGGAGGTTCTCAGGCCTCCTGGGGTGTTGGGGAACAGCAGTCAGATAATGGGAAGGTGGGGCTTCTGACCCACCCACCCTGCCCCATCCCCGTCCCTTAGGACTCTCTGGGTGGCTCGGCCCACAGCATCCTGATCGCCAACATTGCCCCTGAGAGACGCTTCTACCTAGACACAGTCTCTGCACTCAACTTTGCAGCCAGGTCCAAGGAGGTGATCAATCGGCCTTTTACCAATGAGAGCTTACAGCTTCATGGTGAGGACTGGGGTTGGTAGGAGTGGAAAGGCCCAGTCTGGACAGCTGGGGAGTTTGCTGAGTCCACCAAGCGTCAGCATGGAAGTTGACACCCCCTTTTTCCCCTACCCTGCCATCTTCCCCTAGTCTTGGCACCTATTAAACTGTCTAAGAAAGAACTGCTAGGCCCATCAGAAGCAAAGAGAGCCCGAGGCCCTGAGGAAGAGGAGACTGGGAGTCCTGAACCCCCAGCAGCTCCATCTTCTACCTCCCAGAAACTCAGGTGAGCAGAGAGGGAGGGGTCTTGGGCATATTCCCTTTCCTGTTGTGTCTGCGTTGGGTGCAGAGTAGCATTGGGTTTAGCCTGTCGGATCCTTGAGCTGTAAACTTGTTCTTCCACTGGATTCACCCAAAATCCTCTACTGAATTCACTGAAGTGCTAAGATCAACCTCCAGCCTTGACGCTGCAGCTGGGGGCCATAAGGAGGCTCCCCCTTGAGCTCCTAGCCCCGCCTTTCTGTTTTCCAACCCCTTTAGGCAGTCAGCAAAATCTCACATTTTGGCACCGATGTTTCAAGGATGAGTACTTTTGCTTCTGGTTCAAGGAGTAATGAGGACCCGGTCTTTCAGGTCCCAAGGGTAAGAGCAAAGCAAAGGAGATAAGAGATGAAGAGAGATGTCTCATTGAGACTCAGTCTGTATGTTAGAGTCCAACCTTTCTGTGACTTTCCATGGAGTCAGTTGCTGTCCTAACTTTGCCCTGCTTCTACCCTCAATCCAAACAAAGCCTCTCTAACCCAGGGAGGTGTGTGGCCTCCCTCCCTGGTTCTGATAGCCCCACCTCATGGCCCAGTATGCACTAATATTCAGGTCACCCGTTTAGTGGTCTTGCTTTCCGTGTCTGGCCACCTAGCCCTTCAAGGAACCAGCTGCAGTTTGAACTTTGTCCTTTTTCTATCCCTAACCCAAATAAAGCTTCTCTAAACTCTATAAGTCCTAAGACTAGAGGCGGCCAAGGATTAGTGTACAGTCTGCCCCAGGGGACTATTGTAGTGAAGGATGGCATACATAAAAAGGTGCCTGGTGCTTGTGTTCCCTTGGAACCCCATCTCTCAATCTTGTCCTTCTTAAGCCATTTGTCAGCAGTCCCCTCGCCTATGTGTACAGACTCAGAGAAACACACACACCCATACATCTGTATTATGTGTGAAACAGGCAAGGTCTCTGTCAGATAGGCATCTTGGGTAATCTCAGAGAATGGGGCACATCAGACCTAGACAGACCCTGCCTTCAGGGAGCTCAAGTTTCAGTAGAGGAAGCAAGATGAGAACATCAGTATACCATGCAAGGTCGATAGTACAGAGCACAATAAGGAAGGAGGATCCTCTTGTTCTGTGAGAGCCGGGAAGGAAGAAATGACTTCTGTGTTCACCCATATTTTCTGATCCTGCTCTTCTAGGCACTTATACACAAAGAACAGGACAGTCTCTGTCCTCCAGGAGCTAGTTCACAGTGTAGGAAAGAAGATATACAATCAAGCTGGCATCGTGGGAAAGGGGGCATCAAACTGACTTTGAATGATAATTGAGATCAGGTGTGAGGGGAAAAATTCCAGACAGAAGGAACAAATGTTAGACATTATCATGTTCAGATTAAGTCAGGACTCTGTTTGAATGGGCCTTTCCTACTGCTCACAGGAGAAAGGCTTGGCATTTGAGGTCTTCAGTAGTTTTCAGAGCCCTGCTGAAGATGACCTCCTCTGAATCTTTCACCAACTACCCCTCCAAATGGACAGGCACCTGGCCCTTGCTATCACCTTATCACGGTCTCTTACTTTGTTAGACAGTGAGTGCCTTCAGGGCAGGGTGGTGTCCTAGACCCCATGAATACCTGCCACTCAGGTGTTCATTAAATGCTTCTTCTCATCTGATCTCCTGGCATCCCTGAGAAGTTACTTGGGCAGGTAGAGATCAATCCCCCTTCGCCTGAAGAAGGCACAGCACCCAGAGAGTCTCGATGACTTGTTCAGGGTTGCCTAGCAAGTTAACACCAGGGTTCTGGAACCACAGAAACACCAAGTTAAGGCAGGATGAGGGGAATCTGCGGCTGGAGAGGGTGATGAGAGAAGAGGTAAGTGGGGAGTAACCTCTTTGTCTGCTCAGCCCCCTACAGAAGCTAAATAGCATGGACCCAGCTATGGTGGAGCGCCTTCTAAGCTTGGACCGTCTGCTGGGCTCCCAGGGGAGCCAGGGGACCCCTCTGCTGAGCACCCCGAGGCGAGAGCGGATGGTGCTTATGAAGACAGTGGAGGCGAAGGATCTGGAAATTGAGGTAAGTGTTGGGGGGTTGGGGCTGGGATTCCTACTGGCCTTGAGAAGCAGCCTGAGGATCTTCAGATAGGGAAGGACACTGAAAGGCTGGACCAGCATCCAGTTTTCACCCAACACTGGAATCCCTCAGTTCTCCAGCTTCTGCTTGAATGTCCTTAACATGGCTGAACTTTGAAAAATAATTGAGGTCAGATGTGAGGAGCTGAGAGAAAAAAAAAATTCCAGGTAAAAGTACAAATGCAAGACACTGCCATTTCCTAAAACTCAGTTCATATTAAGTGAGGACTCTCTGCTTGACCTTCCCTTCAGTATTTCATAAGGAAGCTTGTTCCACCTCTGGACAGCCCTGATCATTAGAAAGCCCTTAATTACATTGGGCTCCAGTTGTCTCCTGGTAATTTCTCCTGTTGGTCCTCGCCCTGCCCTTTTAAGGCCTCAGAGCCCTGCACACTCACTGTCCTAATCTACTGCCCTAAAGTTGGTTCTGGGTCATATCTCTCCCTGATCCTTTCTAACAGAGGCTTAAGATGAAGCAAAAAGAACTGGAAGCCAAGGTGCTGGCCCAGGAGGCTGCAGACCCAAAGGAGAAAGAGAACTACTCTCCCACAATGCTCCGACCCCTTGCCCGCCGCACAGTCACAGTGGCTAAGCCCCTCAAAAAGGCTGTGGTGATGCCCCTACAACTGAGTAAGTTTGGCTCTGGTGGCCAGGAGGGCCCAGATAACAGAGATCTTAGAAGGAAGGAGGTGTTTGGAGCAGCTGTCCTCATGTCACTCATGTCCTCCCACCATGGGAAGGGGGAGGAGGATGTGAAATAAGAGCTGGGTGCACTGCTCCCGGGCATTTAGTACCATGGGGTAGACTGACCAGTGCATGACTGATTATCATGCAAGACCAACTGAGATTAGTTTCAAATACAGGTATAAGAAAGGCCATGTGGAAACAGAACAAAAGAAGATTAACTCAGGCTGGAGGGGAACTGGGGAATCAGTAATGGAAGAACCAAGTGGCTACTGGGGGGCTGAAAAGTGGCCTCTGCTGTGATTCCAGCTCACAATTCTTGCTTTCAGTTCAGGAGCAGGCAGCATACCCAAATGCTGAGATCCATATCTTGAAGAAGAAAGGCCGGAAGAGAAAGGTGAGACTAGCGGAAGGCTTAGGCTATACCTAGAACCCAGGAGAAGTAAGGGGTAGAGAGCTCTAGTGGGAAGAGTACTGGCCAAAGAGTTACATGGCCTGTCAGAACACTTATCAGCTATTTACAACTCTTCCAAGTTGCTTACCCTCTGAATGCAGTGATGTCTCACAGGGCATTTAGGATGAAATGCAGTAATATGAATGTACTTAGTGGGTTGGGTGTCCATCACCTGTTACTTTCCTTTCTTCGTGATGGCTCTTACTCTCAGTAGCTACTTACTAGGTACAGTGTGCAGCCTGGGTCCTGCCCTCTACAAACTTCAGAGCTCATTTAGGCAAACAGCCTAAACAGTCAAGAAATGAAACAACACTGAAAGACCTACCTAAAAACTGAGATGACATCGGGAGTGTGTCACTTGTTGAGTACCTTCTATGTGTTTTCCTAGGGGTGAAAGAGCTTATTCTTTCCTTTTAGAAGTGAGGAACCAGATTTAAGAGCTTACTATGTGTTTTACATTCATTAACTCATTTGATCTTCACAGCAACACTATTCTACTCTTTCACAAGTCGGATAAAATGAGAATCAACCCAGAGAGTGACCAGAGGGAAGGGTTTTGGGACAGACACTGTACAGAAGGAGAAAGAAAGAGGCTGGGGAGGGCCGGGAGGTAGGTGCTGTTAGGTTCCTATCCTTGGCAGAGGAGTCCAGAGTGGTGAACAGCACCCGGCAGTAAACCACTGCTGTTACTGCTGTTTCTGTCACTCACCTCCTCCTGCCTCATAGCTGGAGTCCCTGGATGCCTCAGAGCCGGAGGAGAAGGGTGAGGACTGCTGGGAGCTACAGATCAGCCCGGAGCTACTGGCCCATGGGCGCCAAAAAATATTAGATCTGCTGAATGAAGGGTCAGCCCGGGATCTGCGCAGCCTGCAGCGCATTGGGCAAAAGAAGGCTCAGCTCATCGTGGGCTGGAGAGAGCTCCACGGGCCCTTCAGCCAGGTAATGGCCCAGGGAGGACAGCCCCGGAATGGAGTTGGGTGGGGGGAGCCTGGCATTCCCTAGACCCCTTCCCCATCGCTGCTGTCCTGCCAGGTGGAGGACCTGGAACGCGTCGAGGGCATATCCGGGAAACAGATGGAGTCGTTCCTGAAGGTGAGCTCACGAGACTCGGGCCCCCTCCTCCCTCTAGCCTGTGCCTTGCCCGGCCCTAACGCCGGTCTCCCTTTCCCTCCTGTGTTGCAGGCGAACATCCTGGGTCTTGCCGCGGGCCAGCGCTGTGGGCCCTCCTGACTGCCGGCTGTCCTCCTCCCTCTGCCTTTTTTTTTTTCTTTTTAAATCCTTGTGTAATTGCTTGTCCTGTAAATACAGTTTTCACTCCGTTGCTTCAGCCTGATTCTTGGGACTGCGAGGGCGGGGCCGCGGTATAATTGCTTTTGGGATGGGCCACAAGCTTTACGGGTTAACTTCTTTGGGCGCCATCTTTGGGAAAACACGAAGCAGTGCAGGATTGTAAATAAACCGCTGGAGTGGGAGGGGGAAGGGACGGTGGCCGAGAGGACACAAAAAGCTACCGCGAGAGTCCGAGGACGACAACCGTTAGGCGGGCGCGCGCTTAGAGTTTAGCCCCGCCCCATCCGTACCCCCGGCGCGCGCTCCCCTACTCTCCCGCTCGGCAACGACAGCGAGCTTGTGCGCGTGCGCGCGAAATAACGGCCGCTGGTGGAGGGAGGCGGGGGGTGGAATCTTTGAGGGGGGAAAGAGAAGCCGCCCCGTCTCCCGCGCGCCCACCACCTGCGCCATCGTCAGCCAATCAGCGGCCGTCTCAGGGGTCTCGCGCTTAGGGCGACTCCAGCTGCTGGGTGGCTCCCCCGTCCCTCCTCCCGCCAGAGTCCCTCTCGTACCTCCCCCCTCCCGCTGGCCTCGCGCGCGCTCGCGCTCGCGCCCGCTCCAGCCTCTTGTGTGTCCTCGCGCCCCCCGCCCTCCCTCCCCGCGCGCAGTGTGCTCCGCTCCCCCCCCCCCTCCTCCTCCTCCTCCTCCCCCCCTCCCGCCCGCCCCGCGCGCCTCCTCCCCGGGTTCCCCCTCCCCCACTGCCGCCTCCTCCTCCTCCTCCCGCCCCAGGGTGAGCGCGAGCCACCTCCCTCCCTCCCTCCGCCATGGATCCAGGCAACTGGAGCAGCTTCATCTTCCAGGTAACAACCCCCTCCCCCGCCCCACCC
>NW_020837974.1:15978510-16078425 GCF_003676395.1 Aethalodelphis obliquidens
ATGCGTTCGGCGCGGCCCAGCCCGGCCGGCCGGGGGCGGTGCCCCGAGCCCGGGCCCCGCGCGGCCCGCGCCCCCGGCCCCCGCTGAGCCCCGGGGGCCCCGCCGTGGCCGAGGCCATGTTCCCCGTGTTCCCTTGCACGCTGCTGGCCCCCCCCTTCCCCGTGCTGGGCCTGGACTCCCGGGGGGTGGGCGGCCTCATGAACTCCTTCCCGCCACCTCAGGGTCACGCCCAGAACCCCCTGCAGGTCGGGGCTGAGCTCCAGTCCCGCTTCTTTGCCTCCCAGGGCTGCGCCCAGAGTCCATTCCAGGTGAGTAGGGGCCGGCCGTGGCGGGCCGGGCTGGGAGGGCGCCGACCCGCGGCCGCGGCCCACACGGCGCCTTGTTTTCGCAGGCCGCGCCGGCGCCCCCACCCACGCCCCAGGCCCCGGCGGCCGAGCCCCTCCAGGTGGACTTGCTCCCGGTTCTTGCCGCCGCCCAGGAGTCCGCCGCCGCCGCAGCCGCGGCCGCCGCCGCTGCTGCCGCCGCCGCCGTTGCTGCTGCGCCCCCGGCCCCGGCCACCGCCTCCACTGTGGACACAGCGGCTCTGAAGCAGCCCCCGGCGCCCCCTCCGCCGCCCCCTCCGGTGTCGGCGCCCGCCGCTGAGGCCGCGCCCCCTGTCTCTGCCGCCACCATCGCCGCAGCCGCGGCCACCGCCGTCGTTGCCCCAACCTCGACGGTCGCCGTGGCCCCGGTCGCATCTGCCTTGGAGAAGAAGACAAAGAGCAAGGGGCCCTACATCTGTGCCCTGTGCGCCAAGGAGTTCAAGAACGGCTACAACCTCCGAAGGCACGAGGCCATCCACACGGGAGCCAAAGCCGGCCGGGTCCCTTCGGGTGCTATGAAGATGCCCACCATGGTGCCCCTGAGCCTCCTGAGCGTGCCCCAGCTGAGCGGAGCCGGCGGGGGAGGGGGAGAAGCGGGTGCCGGCGGCGGAGCGGCCGCAGTGGCCGCCGGTGGCGTGGTGACCACGACCGCCTCGGGAAAGCGCATCCGGAAGAACCACGCCTGCGAGATGTGCGGCAAGGCTTTCCGCGACGTCTACCACCTGAACCGACACAAGCTGTCGCACTCGGACGAGAAGCCCTACCAGTGCCCGGTGTGCCAGCAGCGCTTCAAGCGCAAGGACCGCATGAGCTACCACGTGCGCTCACATGACGGCGCTGTGCACAAGCCCTACAACTGCTCCCACTGTGGCAAGAGCTTCTCCCGGTGTGCACGGGGCTTCGGCCGCCCACTAGGCGGGTGGGGAGGGAGGGACGGTCGGCGATGGAGGTGGCCTGGCCTTGGCTGGTGGGGAGGGAGGGAGGGAGGGAGGTTTCTGAGAATGGGGACAGGGAGCCACTCCCAGGGAGGAGGGCGGACAGCCTCTCCTGGTTACCAGGGAGCAGGGGGTGGTGCTTAGCAAAGGAGGTGGGTTCTTGGGTTGTAGGACAGCCTCAAGTGGGAGGAGGCCGAGGCAGCCCTGCACCAGAAGAGGGATTTCCTGCCTTACCAGGATTCTGAAACCCCGGGCTTGGGAGAAAATGTAGGGACCCAGGGAAAGGCCTGCTGTACAGTGTTAGGCAGACTCGGGGACACCTCCACACTCCAGGGCCCTAACCCCAACCCCAACGTATCCCCAGGCCGGATCACCTCAACAGTCACGTCAGACAAGTGCACTCAACAGAACGGCCCTTCAAATGTGAGGTAGGAAGCCCGCCTCCTCCTGTCCTGGTTTTCATGATTTTGATCCTCATTGTAGTTGTCTGAGTTCAGCCTCTCAGACCCCCTTTTTCTCTCTCTTCTTTTTGCTTTTTCACTCCATTTTTTCATCCCTTCTTCAAGGCCTCATCATCTCACTCCCATTTCCTACAGATCAAAGATCCCCAAGGCTCTGATTCCTTTAACCTCTTGCCCCCCTCTTCCTACTCCCCGAAGCTTTAACTCTCCTGACACCCCCCACGCCCCTCCCCCCTCCCCAGAAATGTGAGGCAGCTTTTGCTACGAAGGATCGGCTGCGGGCCCACACAGTACGACACGAGGAGAAGGTGCCATGTCATGTGTGTGGCAAGATGTTGAGCTCGGCTTATATTTCGGACCACATGAAGGTGCACAGCCAGGGCCCTCACCATGTCTGTGAGCTCTGCAACAAAGGTACACGCTGAGAGGTGCCGGGGGTGGGGTGGGGGACAAAGGGTGGGGACAAAACTAGAGGCCCTTCCACAGATGTGGGTTAAAGGTGCTGTAGCCAAGAGCTCGTGGCATCTAGAGCCCTTTAGAAAGCAAATGAAGCAACGTTGGGATGACTAAACATCATCACTAAGTTCGAAGAGGTCATGGCTTGAGGAGATGATCTACCAGAAAGAGTCCATCTCTGGGTGTGTGTGGGGAGATGGGAGGGGGACACAACTGCTTTGGGGAAGGAGTGGTCAAGAGAGCCAGTTCCCAAGGGTCAGAAGACAAGGTTTCAGCTGTGCAGCCACAAGTTCTTGTCTTCAGCTCCTGGGGCAGGTGGAGTACAATGGCAGGGATTTAACAAGTACTCGCCCTGCCTCAGTAGTAGAGAAAGCTGCTTTTAAACAAATTCACTTCTTCACTGAGTAACCGGTCTGAGACTACATGGGGCACTGGAGGGAGGGGACACAGCCGTCTCTGCTGAGGGTCAACTCTTCAAGTGGCTAGGAATCAGTGTCCGGTCACCCCAGGAGAGATCCCCCAGCCACAGAGGATGGGTTCTGTGGATACCAAGGCCCAAAAGCCAACACCACTCAACCAGTTCTCAAGCTCAGGGAGGAGCTATGCCCCACCAGCCCCAGCAGAGTAGTTGGCCCCAGGCTACCAAGGATATGGTGGGAGGAGGACAGGGCCATCTGAGGAGGGTGTCCCCAGCCTAGGAGAACCACCCCGTCTCTGGGGTCTCCGCCTGGCTGACCCCCACCCCCCCATCCCAATCCCCCCCCCCCCCATAGGCTTCACCACGGCAGCATACCTGCGCATCCACGCGGTGAAGGACCATGGGCTCCAGGCCCCGCGGGCTGACCGCATCCTGTGCAAGCTGTGCAGCGTGCACTGCAAGACCCCTGCCCAGCTGGCCGGCCACATGCAGACCCATCTGGGGGGGGCCGCCCCCCCTGTCCCGGGAGACGCCCCCCAGCCACAGCCCACCTGCTGAGGGGGACCCCCGCACCCACCAGGCAAGGCGTGGGGCATGGCTGGGGGGGGTGGGATGGGGCGTGTGGGACGAGGGGGCTCAAAGGGCCCAATAGGGGATCTTAGGAAGGCCAGGGATGCCCACCTATCACCCAAGTTAGGGAGACTTCTGGGGACAGGGAGGGCCTTTCAGGAGAACTGGGTAAGGATACGGGCCAAAATCTCTGGGGACCAAACAGGAAGTGAGCAACGGCTGTGTCCCGCGGGAGGCTGTCTGGAAAGAGTCTGGGGCAAGGGGCAAGGTTCTTGCCATTCAGATTGCACTGTGATTTGGTGTTTCTCACCTTACAGGTACAGGTGAGGTCTGTCCAATGGCGGCAGCGGCGGCGGCGGCGGCAGCGGCGGCAGCAGCGGCAGTGGCAGCCCCTCCCACAGCTGTGGGCTCCCTCTCGGGGGCCGAGGGGGTGCCTGTGAGCTCTCAGCCACTTCCCTCCCAGCCCTGGTGAGCTCCAAGTTGGTGGGGGGGAGAGGGGAGAATGGAGGAAAGTCCCTTGGTACCATCTCCTCTTCCCCTCTCTCTTCCCACCAATTCCTCACTATTTCCCCCATCAACCAAGGAGCCTCCAGAAGGAAAGGAGGAAGAAGTGTTTTTCTTAGGGGAATTCGCTAGGTTTTAATGATTTGTTTCTCCTGCTCCTCTCTTTTCCCTATCAGCCCTGACCCCACACACACCTGTCCCCTCGGTTGTGTTGAGGCCCCCTGGACAGTGGGCAGGGGTGGCAGAGGACAGGAGTTGCCACTGCCCTCACCCCCTCTCCTCTCTGTAACCCCCCGCCCTGCCCTTCCAGGGATTTGTGAGCCTTTCCCTCGATGGTCCTTCTTGCTCTCCTCCTTCCAGTGTCCCCCTACTGTTTGCTGCCCCTCCCTGGGGAGTTGGTGCTTTTTTTTTTTTTTTTCCAGGGGGAGGGAGGAGAGGAAGGAGGGAAATCAAAGATTCTGTCCCAGAGAGGGGGAAAGGTGAGATTTGAGGAGGGGCAGAAACAGGGAAGGCAGAGGTTATACTTTCATAAGGTGGGGTGGTTTGGGGTCAGGCCCTAAACATCATCCTGCTTGAGAATCTGTCAGGGGAAAACAAGTCAAGGGGAGCAAAAGAAGGAGCCACTAGGGCCAGAGGCAGGACAAGAGATGGAATCTTAGGGGGCCAGGGTCAATGGGGGGATCCAGGGACTAGAGGTGCTTCCTGGGGGTGGGGGGAATGCAGCCACAGTGTCTCCCCCTTCCCTCTTCCACCCCAGCTCCATCCCTGGCCTTTTCTTTTCATCCCTCCCCCCCGCGACAGAAGCTGTGGCCCTGGCCATGTCATCGTGTTCCTGTGTCCCCTGCATGTTCCCCACCCTTCACCCCCTCCTTTTGCGCGGACCCCATTACAATAAATTTTAAATAAAAACCTGTCTCTGACTCAGTGAATGAATTGCTCTCACCAAGCCCCCTGTCCCCACCCCTAAGGGGATTCTTAGGTCTGTTGTCTGTCCCAGTCTTGCTCTGCCCTGTGCAGCTCTGGGGCTCTGGCTCCTTCCTCCCCAGAGGCAGTATCAGTGGCTGCAGTCCAGATTCAGGGTGGGGCTGAGGCTCCGGTGACTGTGGAGAGCACGTTCCAGGACTCCGGAGTCTCTGGGGGAATACCCAGTCAGCACAGGCCCAGAATAGCCCCTGGAGATTTGAAGAGGCCTGGGTCAGAAACCCAAACAGTTGTGGGCCATAAATGCTGCTTTCCCCCAGCCAGGCCGATTGCCTGCTGCTCAGCCCAATACCTGCACACCCTTCAGGCCCTGGGAGTTGATGGATGATGTAGCTGCGAAAAGACTGGGCAACTCTGAGCCGTAAGACGGGAACAATGAGGTTGAGAATAAAAACTGCACTTTTCCCCACTTGTTCTCTTCATTCTTGGTGTGGTCCAACCTGCTCTTACTCGGACTCCTCTGCCGCAGCCCCCTCCTGCTGTTCCAGACTGCCCTTGCAGCCTCTACCCTGCCCCCTGCAATTCCCTTCCCAGTCCTTGCTCTGACCCTTACAAGGACCTTTTCTTGAGCCTTCCAGTACCCATTTCTGCTGCTGCTTCCTTGGGGGTAGAGGGACTTCCTGTTCGGCAGGCTCCCTTTTCTTGAAACCCCACCCCGGTCATCCTCTGCAGCCTCCCCAAGTCTTGCCTCATCTCCTCTTTTTGCTTGTAGGGGTGCCTCCACCTGGTCCTGCCTGTCCACTGGTCCTGTCTCCTCGCAGACCCCTCTCCGTTTCCCCCAACCCCCTGCCTCTGCCAGGACCCCCGGTGACCGTTGGCGGGAGGGGGCTGGGGCATGGGAAGGAGGCACCCCCAGGTGGCGCGCGGGGGAAGGGCCAGGGAGCGGCGCGAGTGGTCCCCCGGCCGGTTGCCCAGGTAACGCGGGGCCTGGCACGCGTGGCTCCCTCCGGCTGGCCGAGAGGGGCGGGAGGCGTGCAAGGGGCGGGGGCGGTGCGCGGCAGCGGAGCGTAGGGGAGGGGACCTGAGAGGAGGGGAGGAGGGGATGAGCAGAGGGGAGGGGAGACCCGCCGCCTCCCTCCCTCGCTCACTGACTTGCTCCCTCCCGGGCTGCGGCTGCTGCAACCGCGGCGGTGGCGGTGGCGGCGGCGGCGGCAGCAGCGGGAGCAGTTTGGAGGCCGGCGTCGAGGTGAGACGGGAATGGACTGAGGCTGCGGGTAGGAGTGGACGGACAGACAGCGGACGCCGGGAGGGCTGTACGGGAATTCGGGCGCCTGGCGGACTGGCTGGTGGTGCTGGGCGCACCACGCCAATGGGAGGAAGCGGCGCCGGTCCCCCGGGGGCGAGGAAGTCCCTGGGAGAGGGGCTGGGAAGGGGCTCAGAGGAGATGCCCAGGTCCCCCAGGGAGGGGCGCGGGCGTCTACGCCCCAAAGGCGCATCAAGCAAACCGCGCTGGGCGCCCAGGGAGGAAGGGAGGATGGATGCAGAGGGAGTGGAATGCGAGTTTCGGGATTCTCTGCCCAGTCTGCCTATCGGAGTGCATGCGTCTCTGAACAGCTTGTTGATTTTGGGGCGCTGTGGTATCTACTAGGATCTGAGAGTCTGGATCTTGTTGGGTGGACCCAGGAAGAGACCATGGGGAGGATCCTGTTTACAAAAGGGTTCATCTTCCCAGGGCTCGCTAACCAGAAGACTGAGCAGAGCACTCCTCCCCAGTGATGTCCCACCCCAAAGCAAAGGAAACCCCAACTTTTCTTCCTTTCCCCAGAGGCAGCCCAAGGCTGGCCCTGAGATAGGAGCATTGCCCTCTTGGGCTGCAGTGCTGAGAGCTACCTCTTCCCTCCTCACACTAAGCCTGTCTCCTCCTCTTCCAGGATTTGCTGCTGTCTCTGCTGCTCTATCCTTCCCACAGAGGCCCTCTCCCCTCTCCTATCTCAAGATGGCAGCCAGCAGCTCTGAGGTCTCTGAGATGAAGGGGGTAGAGGAGGGTCCCCAGACCCAGGGAGAAGGGCCTGGCCATTCTGAAGCCGGAACTGGTCCTCCCCAGATCCCAGCTGGGGTCCCAGATGAGCCAGAGACCCTGCAGCCAGGCCTAGACATCACTGGGGCCCCTGTGGACCCAGAGCCCAAGGCTGGGCTGGCTCCAGAAACCACAGAGATCCCAACCGTGGCCCCAGAAACAGCTCAGGCCAGAGACCTCAGCTCAAACCCAGGAGGGGAATCAAAGGCCAACTCCAGCACCGAAGAAACATGCCAAGAGCTAGCATCCAAACCAGAAGTGAGCAAAGAGGCCACTGCAAACCAGGGGTCCAACCTGGAATCCGCAGCCCCACTTGAGCCAGCCTCAGAGCCTGCTCCCCAGCTGGACCCCCAGCCGGACCCCCAGCCAGACCCTCAGCCAGACCCCGAGCCAGCTTCCCAGCCCACCTCCAAGCCAGTCCTTCAGCCGGAGCCCCCTACCCAGGAGGACCCCACCTCTGAGGTCCTGACTGAGAACGTGGGAGAAAAGCAGGAGAATGGGGCAGTGGTTCCCCTGCAGGCTGGTGATGGTGATGGGGAAGAGGGTCCAGTCCTCCAGCCTCACTCACCACCCTCAACAAAAACCCCCCCAGCCAATGGGGCTCCACCCCGTGTGCTGCAGCAGCTGGTTGAGGAGGATAGACTAGGAAGGGCTCACAGTGGGCATTCAGGATCTCCCCGAGGTAGCCTGAGCCGCCACCCTAGTTCCCAGCTGGCAGGGTCTGGGGTGGAGGGGGGTGAAGGCACCCAGAAACCTCGGGACTACATCATCCTCGCCATCCTGTCCTGCTTCTGCCCCATGTGGCCTGTCAACATCGTGGCCTTCGCTTATGCCGTCATGGTGAGCCCCAAGGGACCCTGGCCCAGGCCTGCTGTGGCTCCCAGCTTCCTGCCAGTGCTGGGACAGAGCCCCAGGAGTAACCTTGCCTTCCCTCCCCTTTCTGCATGGACCTCACTTCCCAATTACAGGGCCTTTCCTTGCCTCTTCCTAGGATTTCACCTTCTGAGCCCTACCTCTTCAGGTGGGAGGGAAGTTGAGACATTTCACACAGCCTTACTGACCTGTGCCCTCCTCCTGCTGCCTCTCCAATCCCCTTCCTCCCTTAACCACTGCTACCAACTGGCCTGTCTCCTTTGGACGACTCTCACACCTGATCCCGGCTGGGCTGGTGCCCCCACCCCTCACCCTAACCCCAGTCCCGGAACAGCCTGCAGCAGGGGGACGTGGATGGGGCCCAGCGTCTGGGTCGCGTGGCCAAGCTCTTAAGCATCGTGGCGCTGGTAGGGGGGGTCCTCATCATCATCGCCTCCTGCGTCATCAACTTAGGCGGTGAGTGGGGGTCTGGGACAGGCCGGGAGGAATGGAAGGGTTGGCAAGGGCAGCTTTACTAACCCCTGCCCCTGATCTCTCCTGTCTGTCCTCCCTACTTCTTTGTCTCTCCTTGTCTCCCCTCCCCACCCCCCCAACTGTCTCTGTCTGTCCCTCCCTCTCCTCTCCCACAGTGTATAAGTGAGGGGCTCTGCCCTGCATTCCGAGACTTTTTTTCCTGTTGGGAGCTGCCTTGGGCCCATCCTCCCCTGCGGGGAGCCCAATCCATGGCCCAGGCCCGCACCCATAGGGACCAAGGGAGCCTGAGCGGCCTTGTTTACAGCTTCTTTCCTGCTCCTGCATCCTGCCAGGCTCCTCTGCCAACCGTAGGCCTCCCTTCTCCCTGCACTGTTTCCAACTTCCCTGCACTCCTGCCTGCATCCCCTCCAGCCTCTTGGCTTCCCTATCCCTGCACTTCTGGAAACCTCCTTGCACTTCTGGAAACCTCCCTGAACATCTCCCAAACTCTCTTTGCTCTCAGCGTCCCAGCATCTCTCCCCACCTTCCTGCACCACAACCTCCCGAGAATTTCCTGCACCTCAACCCTGGTCTCCCTTTCCCAACTTTCATTGTCTCAGCATCCTCCCTCATTCCTTTCTTCCTTCTCTCCTTATTCATCTCCCTTTCCCTCTCCACATCCTCCACCCCCTTCCTCTTCCTGCCTCCTCATCGCCCCTCAGCATCCTCCCCTCCACCCTCCTCCACCGTTCATTCTGCAAAAACTCCAGCACTTAGATCAGGCTGGGGGAGGGGAGCAGTGTCAGGAGAGGGCTCCCTAGCCCGGGCTCCGACTGTTCTCAGTTGGGACCACCCAGGTCCGGACGCCCCCATGGTGCCTCGGGGTCGCAGCGCTGGCAAGACAGGCCTCGTTTGGAGACTTGTGCAGGGGTGGCCAGTACTGTTCCGAACACGCACCTGGGAGAAGGGAGGGGCGCTGCTGTTGACCCTCCCCGGTCAGCCTGAGTTGACCTTCCCCACCTGGGCTTTTTAACCCAGTCAGAGAACTCGTTGGGGCTGGGGTCATTCACGTGCTTTGTAACGAAAGAACCCAAAAAATAGGACCAAAGCTCCCAGCTGCAGGGAGCAAGGGAGGGGCGGAGAGGTCTATGATTATTTTTTAAGAGGACGAGAGAGGTTTGGGGGGCGGGGACAGAACCACAACGCGGTTCCGAGTTGGCGGGGTCTTTTTTCCCCCTAAAAAAAGAAAAGTGTAGGGAAAAAACCTAAAAGTCTAAAAGCAAAACAAAACAAAAGGATACGCCAAACAGATTGTCCCTTTTTGTATGCCGGATGCTGCATGAGTCTGAAACACCAATAAACGGAGACTGCATGAGACTCGCCTCCAGCCTCAGTTGGTCCGTACGTGCGTGCGCCGCTGGGGCCCGAGGTACTGCCTCCTTTCGGGCAGAACCTATTGGGTGGTTTGCGCATGCGCCGCCCAGGTGGCCATCTTTACTATGGGCCGAAGCCTATCATTCCGGAGCGCCTATCTGCGCATGTGCAAGCCTTCCCTTGCTTTCCTCTTCCAAGTAGCTTTGACTGAAACTGAGCCTCCCGCGCGATCTCTGTGCGCCTGCGTAGTGTGACCGTGCGCAGCCCGGGAGGCGGGTCTTAGCTCCTAGGTGCGTATGGCAGCTGAGGTGGCGAAACTTCGAGGTTTGGGGAGAGGGTGCCGGATCCAGGTGTAGAAAGGGGAGGTATCAAGGCGAGAAGAGCGGGTCCGCTCCTCTCCCGCCTGGAAAGTGGTTTCTGCCGGTCCCTGGGAACACCGGAGTATCGGATCTCGATCCGTGGGGGCGGGGTCCTTGGAGGGGACGGAGCGACCCCTCTTGGGAACAGGCGGTCTATTCGCAGGGACTGCTGTTGGAGTCTGATTGGTTAGAGAGACATTCCCTAAACCCCTGGGGAGCCCAACCCTTGGGGTTGGGGGATCCCCAGTTCAGTACTCCTGCATCTCCTATCATCGCAGGGCCCCTTCCCTAGTGACATATGTCCCTTGTCCGGGGCCATGGAGACATTGCAGCCACCACGGCGGCGCCTCTGTCTGAAGAAGGGGAAGTGACCTCCGGCCTCCAGGCTCTGGCCGTGGAGGATACCGGAGGCCCCTCTGCTTCGGCCGATCAAGCCGAGGAAGAGGGGGAAGGAGGCCGGGAGGAGACTGAGCATGAGGGGTCCGGGGCCGAGGAGGTGCAGGGAGAAGCCCCCAGCACTGAGGGGGAAGAGCATGCCAAGGGAGAATCCGAGGACTGGTGCGTGCCCTGCAGCGATGAAGAGGTGGAGCTGCCCGCGGATGGGCAGTCCTGGATGCCACCCCCCTCGGAAATCCAAAGGCTCTATGAACTGCTGGCTGCCCACGGCACTCTGGAGCTACAGGCTGAGATCCTGCCCCGCCGGCCACCCACACCTGAGGCCCAGAGTGAAGAGGAGAGATCCGATGAGGAGCCAGAGACCAAAGAGGAGGAAGAGGAAAAGTGAGGGCACGCCCTTACACCTTGTCCTTGAGGCTGCTCCCCTGATGCCGGGAGGAAGTAGGGAGGGGAGGTGGGACCCAGGAGCGTGGGAAGTGGAGGGAGGGAAGAGAGCTGGAGAGGAAGAGCCAGCAGGCTGTGGAGAAGTGGGGGTGTTTGGGGGGAACCACCCTCACCTCTCACTCTCTGTCCCCCTGTCCCAGACCGCACATGCCCACAGAATTTGACTTTGATGATGAGCCAATGACACCAAAGGACTCCCTGATTGACCGGAGACGCACCCCAGGTACAGACAAGAGGGGAGAATTGGGGTGGTGGTGAAGGGCCTCTGCTTCCACTTACTCAGAAAGTGACTCCCTAAAAGCTGCCTTTGCTTGGTACCTTGCTATCTACAGAACTTGTTTCAGGAGAGAGCATGCCCCCAGTTGTGCCATCCTTCCAGCTTTGGTGGTCCCCTATCTTCCGCAGATAATTCCATCATGCTTCCCAGTCCTTTGATCTCAGTCCCCCCCAGAAGGCCAAGTCGTTATCATTATTATCTAGATCCACATCCCTACACTACTGTGTACATCTCCTAATCTGACCCAGTTTCCCATCCCGTGTGCCTTCCTAGAATTTACCCTCGGAGCCATTCTCTTTTTGTTTGCTTGTTTTTTTAATAAATTTATTTATTTATTTATTTTTGGCTGCTTTGTGTCTTTGTTGCTACGCACGGGCTTTCTCTAGTTGTGGCGAGTGGGGGCTACTCTGTTGCGGTGTGCAGGCTTCTCATTGCGGTGGCTTCTCTTGTTGCAGAGCATGGGCTCTAGGCACACGGGCTTCAGTAATTGTGGCACGTGGGCTGTAGAGCATACGCTCAGTAGTTGTGGCACACGGGCTTAATTGCTCCGCGGCATGTGGGGTCTTCCCGGACCAGGGCTCGAACCCATGTCCCCTGCATTGGCAGGCAGATTCTTAACCACTGTGCCACCAGGGAGGTGCCCCCTCGGGGCCAGTGTTGATTTCTCTTTCTTTTACCCCAGCATTCAAGCCAGCAGCAAGTCTTGTTAGCTCTGCCTGCACCCTTATCCAAGCCACCATCTCTCTTGCCTAGATAGTTGTGGTAGCTGCTAACTGGTCTTCCTGTCGCCAGCCTCAGCAGCCAGAGACGGGTTTATGTTTCAAAACATAAATTGTGTCACTTCTCTGTTTTAAATTCTCCAAAGGATTCCATTTCTGGGGGGCGGGGGTGGGGTGGTGTATGAGTGTGTCAGTTGAGAATCCAGCCCCGCCCTCCCCCCAGGGCTTCCATGTAAACTAAAAGATCCAAACCCCTTATTGTGGCCTGTAGGTCATATCTTTCCTGTCTCCCCCAGCTCTACATTTCTCATTGAACAGACCTCCCTGTTCTTGCCCTGGGGCTTTTGCACTTGCTCGTCCCCTACCTGGGATGCTTCTCCCCAGTCTTCATATTTCTAGCCCCTTCTCATAATTCAGATCTTCACTGCCCACCCCATCTGAGGCCCCATCCCTAAACCTCAGAACCTCCAGGACAGGCCTGGAAATCTCTGTTTAATGAGCTTCCCAAGTGATTAGTAAGATCCAGGCAGGTCTGGTGCACACTGCCTCACTCGCTTCCACATTTCTCTCATTCCCCTTCTCCAGGAAGCTCAGCCCGGAGCCAGAAACGGGAAGCGCGCCTGGACAAGGTCCTCTCAGACATGAAGCGACACAAGAAGCTGGAGGAGCAGATCCTTCGTACTGGCAGGGACCTCTTCAGCCTGGACTCAGAGGATGCCAGCCCCACCAGCCCCCCACTCCGGTCCTCAGGAAGTAGTCTCTTCCCCCGGCAGCGGAAATACTGAGCGCTGCTGCCCTTAGGGTGCAGAGCCTACCTGCTGGGGCCTTGGCCCTTCTTCCCTGACCCAGGCTGCTGGGAAACTTGGGAAGAGGAGAGACACTCCAAGCTCCCAACACAGCACCTTGCCAGAAAGAGGACATACGTGTATGTGTTTATGTTTTCTATTGAACATCTCTTTGGAGACCTGGGCTAAATTTTCTGAATCTAAAATAAAAAATACCAAGTTATCTTCTCTTAGAGGAGGGACTGCAGCTGGAACCGAAACAGCTGTGGAGAGGCAAAATTGTACGCACCCAGATTGGGAAATTAAAGCCAGATGGGGTAGAAGTGAACTCGGTCAGCACCTGCCCCCTGCCTCGGGCCGAGGACCCTCCCCAGTCTCATGCCAGTGCTGCCAGCTGGCTCTGAGGTGGGAATTCCTGCACTGAGTGAGCTGCAGTGCCTTCAGCTGCAGTAGAAGCAGCCCAGAGGAGAAAAAAACAAAACCAAACAAATGAGAACCAGCTGCAAGGGCCCTTTAAATGCCTAAGCCTCACCCCCTGAGTCTGCCCTGCCCTGCGGGGAAGTCATCTCTAGGGCTGGGTGAAGGAGTTTCCTGATCTGAGGACTCTGTTGCAGCCAGCCACACTTCTGGATGTGAGTACTTCATACAGGCCTCAAAGCCCCAAACCAGTTGGTGGGACCTTGTGTCCTTCAAGACCCTCTCTAGCTCTGTCCTGCCTTCTAGGGCTTGCTTCATCTGGGGCAGGTGGTCTCTGAACCAGAACCGGGAGAAGATGGGTGGAAGCTTAGCCTTGGGAGGCTTTGCTTTCCTTGGAGTTTTTTCTGGCTTCTGAAGTAAAGGTAGATCAACTTGTCATCTTGCCAACACCCTCACTCCTCCTAATCTCAGGCCTCTCTGACCTTAAGCTCCCCCATCAGCAGTAGGGGCAGAGGAAACTTAAGGGGTCCATTTAGAGTCCCTCCTGGAGTGAGATTGGTCCCTGCTAGACCCCCCCTGGGGACCTGAGCTCTGGCCTGTCCCTTTGAGCTTTGAAAATGTGACTTGTCCCCGTTGAGATTCCTCAACTCTGCAGACATCGAGGCTTTCCTATGACCCCACTCAGGGCTATGCCAGCTGGTAATAGGCTATGCCACTCAGGGCCTTGCAGATCATTTGAGAAATCATTGGCAGAGTAATCTTAAGGTAGGCTTGATTTCCAGAGGCATGGAGTTTGGTGAGCAAGGCTCTTTTTCTTTTTTTTTCTTTTTGGGACTGGGAAGTGAAAACAGGAAGCTCTCTTGGACCCGCCGTGCTTCTAAGATTCTGGGGATCTTAGCAGCATGGAGGGTTGGGGGATAGTAGTAGAGGCAGGTGTGCTCTGTTTTCTCTGCTCCCTGTCTGGGTGGGCCCCTAGATATTATGGGGAGAAAAGCTGGCTGTCACGGGTGCCAACTGACTGCCAGAAACTTCTGCCTGTTTCCACCCTTGGCACACAGTATACTCTGCCTCCCCTGAGGGTGAGGCCTTCTGGACAGGGCAGCTCTCTAAAGCCATGGGCACGTAGGGGCAGCCACCTTGAATGGCTGGCCCAGGGAAAGCTAGAGAGCTCTAAGGTTACTCTGGCCTCCTTGTTGGGTGCTGCTCTCCTAGGTTACTGAAAATACCTTTGAACTGCAGTGGCACTATCTCCTGGAGAGTACCCAGCCCCTCCCAGGTCCTTAAGTCCTTGTTCTAGTTTAGAATCTTATTGCCATTTTTGCCGGAGGCCACACTACTTCTTGGTTTGGGGGCTCTGCGGTCACAATACCTGAGGTGGAATTCTGGCTCCGTCCTTTGATCATTGTGTGATCCTGAGCAAATTCCTTAATTTGTAGGTTCTTATGGGGATGAAATGAGTTAATTAAAAGCATTTAACACAATACCAGGCACAGATTAAGTTCTTAATAAGTGGGAGCTGTTATGGGGGGGCACTTGCCAAAGATAGAAATTCCAGAGTCGTTCCTGGAAACCTTAGCCTAGTGCGTCTGGCGTGAGGCCTGGGCGTCAATACGACCAGCTGAGTCCTATGATTGGGCGATTTTAGAAAACAGGGGTTCTGCAACCTGGTTCCTGGGTCACTTCCAATCTAGCCAATCTTTGCCTTCAATGACTGGCATTAATTGGCAGCATCTGGAGGTAGGATAGAAATAGGACAAGCATCATCCGGAGCTGGCAGGGCTGTTCTGTCCCCAGAAAAAGCTGCTGCTCCCGAAAAGTGGCCCAGTTGGGCTAGAGCTCAGATAAGATTTTCCTAGGAAGAAAAGGTCCTAAAACTTTGCTGTTACTAAAGAAGTGATTTATGTGAAACAAATTCTCAAGAATTTCCACTGTAGTCCCCCAAAGCAGGAAATCATTTCCCTAAATTGGGAAGCTGTCTGGTAAAAACAGCCTCTCTGCAGTCCCTGAGAAATGTGACTCTTGCATTCTCTAAACAAAGACTAGAATGTTTAAAATCAGTGAAGGGAAACTGCAAAGATGAGTTCCCTGTCTGTGCTGAATTTTCTGTGCATTTTCCTAAACCTAAGTTTGATAGACGTGATGGTGGCAAGGCTGTCTCCAACCTTTCCTCCAACTTCAGGCCTGCTCAGGCCTTGGGACAAGGGGACTTGTGCTGGCTGGGGGTCTACTTGGACCTGAGGGTGAGGAGCTGGGGGAAAATACATGACATTCCCTGCTTTTGAGGAACAGTTTGCCATCTGGGTTCATCTTTGGTCTTCCTCCTCCAGGCCATCCTTGTGCTCCTACTGTGTATTAGACATGCTCCAGTCTCTAACCCCTTTAACCCCTCCTACTGTGTATTAGACATGCTCCAGTCTCTAACCCCTTTAACCCCAGGAAACAGTCACTTTTATTCCCACTCCAGTCTAAGAGAGGCTTGGAGGCTAGCACGTGGCCCGAGGTCATATTGGCAGTGACAGAGCTCAGTCTTTGCTATATATTAGAGTCAGTGGAAGAACTTTTCTATATAGCAATGCTAGGACCCCACTCCAGACCAGTTAAATCAATCCCCAGAGATGGGTGGTTTGAAAAGATCTCCAGGTGATTCTGATGTACAGCTAGGCAGGGTTGAGAGGCTCTTATAGACCAGAGCTGCTCATAGTTTAAGGTATGCCCAAATCACTGGGGATCTAGTTAAAATGCTGGCTAATTCAGCAGCTCTGGGGTCGGGGGAACCCAAGGTTCTGCATTATTAACAGGCTTCCAGGTGATGCTGACACTGCAGACCTATACCCAGTGTGGCTGGTCACCTGGGCATCTGCTGTTTAAGATTCACTGTCAGCCACTCACAATTGACACTGAAACTCTGATACGTCATGATATGACTCATTCATTAATTGAATTTTGCTCTAGCAAGTTTACTCTTGAGCCAGAACAGGGCCAGAATTGCCTCTTCACTAGAGGATGAAGCCAGCTTCTTCTCACAGGCTGTTTTGTTCTCTGTTCATCCCTCCCTTCTTGGTGTGTGGGATGCAGTGGGGGAGCCACTGGTCTCTGAGACTTTGGGTAAAAGTTGGCTGGTTCTGGCAGGAGCCTCATGACACATGAGGATCAGTGTGATCAGGCAAGGTTGGACGGGTACCAGAGAGCAGACTACGGGGCAGATCTTGGAAGCAGACACTGAAGGGAGGTGTCGGTGAATTTAGGGAGTTGGGGCCAAACTCAGGGCTGGGCAGGACCTTCCAAAGGTCAACATGGTCCTTAGCCGTTGTCTTTTGAGGGCCCTGGTATGTTGGAAGTGAAATGCTCTAACTGTACACGTTATCTGGTAAACCACGGAAGTCTAAATCATGCTGCCTGAGTCGGGTGGTCTCCCTGGTCTGAGGGGCCTCTAGTGAGGCTCACTTCTGGGGACGGCAAGATTGAAAAGGCAAAACCTGTTCTTGGGTGAACTTAGCAGGTGAACTTACATGGAAGGCACAGCTTTAGGGCTGGGTAGGTGGGTGATCAGGGAGGTGAGACAGGGTCCTGGTACTGAAACAAGGGTAGCTGGCAAGGGCATGTCCTCGGAATGAGGCAGGAGCCCAGCCTGATTAGCTTTAGGGATGACTCTCAGCTGAGTCAGTGAGCTGGGCAAAGCTCTCGGCCCCCCTGACTGGGCCCAGCTGGGGTGACAGATGGTCGAGAGGCCTCAGCTGTAGGGGGTGAGGGATCGTCCAAAGGAGCCATTGGAGGCTGTTCCCAGAGCCTGCTTCCCAGCCTCGTGTGGCCTTCTAGAGTTTAAATCTTCCCTGTGGGGCTGCACAGACCCTCCTCTTGCAGCCCTAGCCCTTCCTCTCCCCCATCTGGCTTCCTGGCCAGGCTTCCGCCCTGCAGAGAACCAGGAAGAGGCTTCACTGGGCTGTCGGATGCTCCTTTGTTATTCTAGGCCCACAGCTGGGGTGACACAAAAACCTGCCACCTTCCTGATCCGTAAACAAGTGAGGGTTAAGGCTGAGATGCCAGATGGGGTAGGGAGCCTCTGGTGCCAGGTCACTTCCTCCAACTGGATAGGGAAGCTGGCCCTCAGCTGTAAGCCACACACACAGTGCTGCTAAGAGCCAGTCTCTGTTCCAAGTGCTTTATGATTAACTCAGTCCTCATACGTTGGGTTGATGACCTATCCATCCCCAGTTCACAGGCCAGGAAACGGGTATAGGGAGGGCAAGGGACTTGTCTGAGATCACCCATCCAGTAAGGGTTAGAACCAAGACCCAGGCAGTCCTAGCCCCGGGGTGGGGGTGGGGTGCTCTTGGGGGGCCCTCTCCTGGGGAATGGAAGCACAGCCGGGCAGGATGGGCAGTAGAGAGGAAGGAAAGCCAAGGTCCGGGTAAGAGTGGGGAGAACAGAAAGCAGAAGACTAGCACCTGGGTTTTCAAACACTCCCTGAAATCAACAGAAGAGGGAGCTCTGATATTAGAAAAGCTAAGGGGAATTAACTTGACGAACAGGCAACAGAAAAGTATCAAGGTCAAATCCCATACAAAGTTGCAAGAAAAAGAATTGAGGGGCAGAATAATAACCCCCTGATGTAGAAAGTGTACCAAGAAAACAGATCAAAACGGTAACCTCTGAAAACGAGGTAAGACATTAGGAAACAATACCAGGCAAAGCAGCAAATCAGAATTGTAAATAAGCCCAGGTAGTCTGGCTGAATCCATGCCCCTCACCATTGTACTGCACTGCCACTGGAGAGAAACAGGACCAGGCATTCCATCGGGATTCTCATCCTGATGGTACCACCAACTTGCTGTGTGGCCTTGCATGACTCATTGTCCCTACCTGGGACTCAACTAATTAGATCCACACTGTCTAATATGGGATCAACCAGCCACATTTGACTACTTAAATTAAAATTAAACACGAGCTCCCGAGCGGTCTTGAGCTCACACCCGGCTTCTCAGCCTTAACCTGCGTGCCGCCATCGCTGTTACGCTAGGCTGTGCTGCCTGCCGCTGCGCTGCTCGGTAGCAGCAGTCAGTCTCCCGGACCAGCCCCCCCGGGTCCCGCCGCTGTTACCCAGTCAATTCGCTGCTACTCCCATGGGTCACATGAGACAGATGGAGGAGTTTGCTGCTCGCTGGGTGACATACTTCAATAAGCCAGATATTGATGCTTGGGAATTGCGTAAAGGGATGAACACGATTGTTGGCTGTGATCTGGTTCCAGAGCCCCAAATCATTGATGTTGCTTTGCAGACATGCAGATGCTTAAATGATTTTGCTAGTGCAGTTCGCATCCTAGAGGTTGTTAAGGACAAAGCAGAACCTCATAAGGAAATCTACCCCTATGTCATCCAGGAACTTAGACCAACTTTAAAAGAACCGAAAATCTCCACTCCAGAGGAACTGGCTCTTGACAAAGTGTAAACCCCATGGATGGGCTTCCCGAGAATTTACTGATAGTGCTACTCGATTGTAAACCATCACCTGGAAATATTGATGATAACATATTACCTTATTTGAACAAGTTTTCCTTTAAGTACCAAACCATGTAACATAACTTGGACTTTAATAAAAAGGAAATGAGTTTGAACTGAAAAAAAATTAATTAACATTTTAATTCCTCAGTGACACTGTCCACATCTCAGGAGTTTGATAGCTGCATGTGGTCAGTCCAAAGGCAGCACAGATTAAGAATATTTCCATCATTGTAGAAAGTCCTTTTGGATGATGCTGAGTTGGAAGGTTTTAGAGAGGAGCCACACAGGTGATGTGAGCGCAGGGGTAAGACAGGGGTAAGACAACTGGGAGTGGTGGGGACTGTGGTTAAGCAGGAAAGCTTGTGGCCTGTCTAAAGAGCTCGGCTGCTATGTGGCTCTCGTCAGTTTGCCACGTGGGAATGTAAGGCCTGGCTCCTCATTCTTCAAGAGAAGCAGGAATTGGAAGTTTGTGGTAACTCACAATTTCTAAACAAAAGAAATTTTTACAGATTGTGTGGATCAAGTAAAACTCTTGGGCCTTGATTCTGTAATTTTGTGGCTCCAGCCTCTTTTTCCTGTGCCAAGCCACTCCCCCTTCCTCCTTCTCACTTCACATTTGTCACCCAGTTTGGAAGCTGTGTGGATGGTGGACTAGATGGGGTACCACTCCTTTTTGGTGGTGGCTTCAAAAATGTTGGACCGGGACTTCCCTGGTGGTCCAGTGGTTAAGACTCTGCACTCCCAATGCAGGCGTGGCCAAAAACTTAAAAAAAAAAAAAAAAAAAAAAGTTGGACCAAAGTCTAGGAGGGCAAGGCTTTGAATCACCTAGTAAACTTGGTTCCCTTTGTGTGACTCCAGGGGACATGTCCAAAGTCCAAGGCATGCTGGAGGCAGGGATGGGGTTTAAGTAGGTGGTGTGACATTCCTGAACAGGCCAAGCACTGGAGGTAACCAGCCAGGTTTCAGAAGCAGTTAGGGTGGGGGTGGACAGAATGCAGTACTCATTCACTCGCTTTCTCCTTCCCACCCACCTCTACCCATGATGGCAGGGAGTCACAGGTGGCAACAGACCACAGAGAACTTGGGAGGAAAGGACTAGAATACTCCGGTGTTTCTTTTTTTTTAAATTTTTATTTATTTGTTTATTTTTGGCTGCATTGGGTCTTCTTTGCTGCGCGCAGGCTTTCTCTAGTTGTGGCGAGCGGGGGCTACTCTTCGCTGTGGTGCATGGACTTCTCATTGCGGTGGCTTCTCTTGTTGCAGAGCACGGGCTCTAGGCGTGTGGGCCTCAGTAGTTGTGGCTCGCGGGCAGTAGAGCGCAGGCTCAGTAGTTGCGGCTCATGGGCTTAGTAGCTCCGCGGCATGTGGAATCTTCCTGGACCAGGGCTCGACCCCGTGTCCCCTGCATTGGCAGGCAGATTCTTAACCACTGCACCACCAGGGAAGTCCCCTTTGAGGTGTTTCTAATCCAGCTGATTCTATGGGAGCATCATTTCCATCAGGGACCCCTTCCTTGAGAGGCGGCCCACATCTAAACAGTTCATCCCAGGATTGCTTAAAGTGCAAGGCGGGAGGGCTGCAAAGATCATGCAAACATTCTTGGGCTATGGGCTAATGTTTGCATACAGCTGGGGCCCTTGGGATCCCCTGAAATAAAGGAGGCTGCCCCTGGAGGAGCCAGGGAGCTCTTCAGAGCCTCTGCCCCCCACCGTGCTGGGGAAGACACACAGCACCGCCAGAGGCTGACCCCCTCTCCCAGCTTGGTGTGCTTCCGCCTCCTACGCTATGGGGGTTGGAGATTGGGGAAGTTTTGATCTTAAGCCCCTCCCAGTACTTCAGGAAGCTTGGGGGAGGTAATGTAGATGGGAATGAGGGAAAGGAGTTGGCGGAGAACCCTGGGCTTCTGTGGTTAACTGCATCAAGCATCTCTTGGCAGGGATGAGGTCTGGATGGGCTGCCCTGGGTGGGAAGAAAGGAACAGATGGGTGTGGGGACAGTGAAGGATGGCATAATCTGAGCCGGAGGAGGAAGGGCCCATTTCCCCAGCGCCAGCCAGTCTTCATGCCCACCTCATCCCAAGCCCCCTGGACTCATCTTTTGTCTTCTCCCCATCTGTCTTTCACACTCTGTGCTTCCCTGGGCTCAGGAGTCACCATGGCAACTGAAGAGCCCATCATCCGCATCCCGCCATACCACTACATCCACGTGCTGGACCAGAACAGCAACGTGTCCCGCGTGGAGGTCGGGCCAAAGACTTACATCCGGCAGGACAATGAGAGGTTGGTGTTGGGACCGGGCTATGTGGGCACCTGGGGCCAAGGAGGGCCTGGTAGCCTGGCTGCCATGATCGTCCATCTCCTTCTTGTTCTCTGGCTTGGGTGACAGGAAGCTTTCTTTCCCATTCGCCGCCTCCTTCGGGAATAGGAACGGGGGGTCCCCTGGGTCCTCACACTGCTTCTCACCCTCCAACAGGGTCATGTTTGCCCCCAAGCACATGGTGACGATCCCCCCACGCCATTACTGCACAGTAACCAACCCGGTGGCCCGGGACGCCCAGAACGCCGTGCTGTTCGACGTCACGGGACAAGTACGGCTCCGCCACGCTGACCTAGAGATCCGGCTGGCCCAGGACCCCTTCCCCCTGTATCCAGGGGAGGTGCTGGAAAAGGTACCTGCTCACCTTCCCTGTACCCACTCTACCTGTCCTGCTACCTTGACCTAGGGCTCAGCACTGCTTTCTGGAGGGAAAACAAACTGGGGCCGTGGGAGGGGGTGGGAGGTGACATTTGCTGGTTCTCACTGGGACAGAATTGACTTGGTGCCCCTCCACTCACCTTCCCAAACATCCCCTTCCTCTTCACATGCCCAGGTCCGACCTTTGAGAGCTGTCGGCCCATCTCCGGACCTAATCTTCCAGGCTCCAGAGCCTGCCTGAAGCTCCTGGCCAGTCTGACACTAAATGACTTGTGCCAAGAGTAAGCGTTTCATTCTCTCAAACAATGCCAGACGCCGGTGGGCGGTGACAGCAGTGGTGGACCAGGTGAGGCCCAGGCTCGGGACGCCTGTGGCCGCTCCCCGGGAAGCCATTGCGGACCTGTAGTGCCAGCCAGGCCCTCGTCCATGTTGCCCTAAGGCCCTGGGCCGGAGTGCGAGGGCACCCCGCCTTCATTTCTATAACGTTTGTTTACCTTCACCTCCTTGCCGTTTGACACTGTTCACTCTGGGCTCCTCTACTAAGCAGTGCTTCTTGATCCTGGGAGCGTAGGGGCGTGACCCGGGAGCGCTGAGGCGTTGCTGTCCACTTAGCTGCGGGCACTTTGGGGAAAATGTGTGTGGAGATACTAAGTGATGAAGAAGGATTCGGATGTCAACCCTTAAGGAATCGGGGTGAAGGGGGTAAGGGAATTCTTTGTACTATTCTTGCAACTCTTATGAAGTCCCAACCTGTCACAAATTGAAAATCACCCACATCCAGGTTCTGCCTTAGACAAACTAAATCCCTCTCTTGGAGGGAACTGGGGGGGGTGGTCTGGAACCAGACTTCTTTTTTTCTGGCCACGTGGCATGTGGGATCTTATTTCCCTGACCAGGGATGGAACCGGTGCCCCCTGGAGTGGAAGCATGGAGTCTTAACCACTGGACCGCCAGGGAAAGCACCCCCCCTTTTTGGGGGATGGGCACCAGCATTTAAAAGCTCCCTAGGGTGGAGAGAACTTCCCTCATCGCTGCCTCTTTAACCTCTGCTTCCACGGCAGCCCCGGCTCACAGCAGCTTATTCTCAGACCCCACGTGCTCCAGGCCAGGAGGGCAGGGCCTTCCCTTCCTCTGAGCCCAGTGCCACCAATATGTTCCTTTTCTACCAGAGAGTCGGCACTCGCCCTCCTTGGAGGCACTGGCCCCTACCCACACCACTTTCTTTCCCTTCACTGAGGCGCCACCTGGCTCGGGCCTCCCTTCCCCGGCCCTCCTGGGAGCCTCACTAATGTCCATGTGATAACCCTGTCAACATCTTGGCCTTCTTGACCTCAAGTCTGACCCTCACATCCTCTGCTTCAGTCCTGCCCAGTGCCATGTCCACTCTGGACTGGGTGGTTTATTCCCGCACCTGCCCCACCTCTGAAGTTTTTTCTTTAGCTAAAATATTTATATTTTTTATTGAAGTAAAGTTGATCTACAGTGTCGTGTTAGTTTCAGGTGTACAGCACAGTGATTCAGTTGTACATACGTATATATCTACTCTTTTACAGATTCTTCTCCCTTGTAGGTTATTACAAAATGTTGAGTATAGTTCCCTGTGCTATGCAGTAGGTCCTTGTTGCCCTGCCTCTGAAATTAAACCCAGCTCCTCCTTAACCATCAGTCTCCCCTTCCTAGTCCTCCTGTGCTGTCATGTTGCCTCCAGGCTTTTGAATCCCACTTCTCTCCTGTCCCTCAGATTCTCTTCCTGGTCTCTCCCTGCCCCAGCGGAACCCTGTTGTTTTAACACACGCTCTTCGTGCGCTAGACCTGCGCCCACACCCTGTCCTCGAGCGGTATTACCCCCACCTGATCTTTCTGTCCTCTCACTCGGGTAGATACACCCCAACAGTATTATAAGTAGCTAGTGGGATAAGTGGTTCATTCCAGCCCAAGCCCTGCTCATTAATGTTTCCTTCCCAACCAGCTTTCTCTCCTTTCTTTTCCCCCCTGCATGCCTCTAAATATTGATCATTCTCGGCTCTCTTCCTGTTTTCTGCTCTCTCACTCTCAAACAACTTGGTCACCTACTTAGAAATTGAGGCCATCTGGAAGGATCTGGGTCTGTGTCCCCTTTCCTTCCCTGTGTCTCCTTTCTACCTGTTGGAGCCTCTAGGAGGTTCCCCTCCATCCGTGGACCCAGGAAGATGCATCCTTCTATTTCTTGATCTTGTCCCCACCTAGAGCTTCTCTCTCCTGCCTTTAACTTTTCTGTTACTGGTGCCTTTCTCTTGGCCAATAAACGTGCTCTGCCTCTTCCATCCTTTTCTGGCCTTGAAGGCTTACTTGTTCACACTTTTCATCTAAAGAATGCATTCATAAGACTGTAAAGTCCTCTCTGACTTCCACCACCAGTATCTGCTCTCCATCCCCAGAGGTATCTACTGTCATCCATTCAGGGTATACACTTCCAGATACGTCTGTGCATCCATGTAAGTGTGTATCCAAAAAAGTATTGGTTATAACTTATTTGCATAAGAGCTAGCACATTGTCACTTGCCAGTGTATTTTGAATGAACTTCTCATCTTGGTGCATAAGTCATTTCTTGTTTAATTGTTTGTAATTCCATATGATAGAGGTTCAGCCCTTCTCCTGAGTTACCATTTAGGATGTGTCCAATTTATAAGGAAAAACAGTGCTGTGGTGAATATCCTTGTGTGTGTGTGCCCTTGTGCATGCTAGTTTCTTTTTTTTTCTTTTTTTATAAATTTATTTGTTTTTTATTTTTGGCTGTGTTGGGTCTTCATTGCTGCGCTCAGGCTTTCTCTAGTTGCGGCGAGCGGGGACTACTCTTCATTGCGGTGCTCGGGCTTCTCATTGAGGTGGCTTCTGTTGCAGAGAACCGGCTCTAGGCATGCAGGCTTCAGTAGTTGTGGCACGTGGGCTTCAGTAGTTGTGGCTCGCGGGCTCTAGAGCGCAGGCTCAGTAGTTGTGGCGCACGGGCTTAGTTGCTCCACGGCACGTGGGATCTTCCTGGGCCAGGGCTCGAACCCGTGTCCCCTGCATTGGCAGGCGGATTCTTAACCACTGTGCCACCAGGGAAGCCCTAGTTTCTTTTTTGTTTTAAGAGTAGAAACTAATAAGAATTTCTGGGTCCCAGGATATGCACACTAAGTTTGTATGGGCTTTTATGAATGGCCTTGTCAATCTAATTTTTAGCTATCTGCTTTCTCTTTTGTATTTAGTTTTTTTTTAAATTGGGGTATAGTTGCTTTACAATCTTTCCTATTTACTTTGACAACTTGTACCTGATGTTCTCTGCCCTGTTGCCTCACAAGCGCCTGCATCTGGCCCCCCACCTCCGCTGATCCCACTTTGGCAAAACCCCAAGACATCCTAAGTGCAGACCCAGTGGACTGTCATTCTGTGTCTCACAGACCCTCTCAGCCATGTCCATTGTTGATCTGCCCTCTTACTAAAACTTGTCTGTGTTTTACTCTGTGGATGTCTTTATTTTCCATCTTCTCCCCGTCCCCTCTGCCTTCAGGTTCTGTCCTGAATATCCTGTTCCTTCTTTTTTTTTTTTTTTTTTTCATGGCCTGATCACTTCATCTGTGTTGAAGACACCCAACTCTATACCTTAGCTGGGAACTACAGGCTGTGAGTCCCCTAGCTGCCTATAGGAAGCCCTCTCCTAGATGTCCCACAGTCGCCTCATACTGGCTATCCAAGCCTAACACGTCCCCTTACCCCCAAATCTGTTCTTGTCCCATATTCCCAGTCTCAGTTGGTGGTACTACTGGACCTAGTCACTCAAGCTGAAAGCCTGTAACAGTGTGCGGGGCAAACTGGAAGGAGACAAAGGAGGCAGCCAGGAGACCAGTTAGGAAGATATTTCCATCATCCAGGCGAGAGGTGTTGGCGGCTTAGGTGAGGGTGTGGCAGGGATACATAAAGGCAGACCTGGATTTGCAGTGGACAGACAGGAAGTGACGATGGAGTAGATGTGAGAAATGAAAACCATACTGGACTACATGCTCTTCCCAGAATGCTCACACCTTCCTCCTCCTCCTTTTACACCTTTATATCAAAAACCAGCTCTTCCTCTGAGCCCCAGTTCAAATGCTACTCTCTGAGGGCCTTTCCCAACTTCTTCACCTGGACTTCTGCAACCTCTTCCCCTTGACCCGGTCCACAGTCTGCTTGGAGGCATTGGTCTGTGTTTGTCTTATCACCCACTGGAACCTCAACTCCACGAAGATGGGGGTATGTCTTGACTCCACCACAACCAGCCGAGCGCTGTGCACATAGAAGATGTCCAGGCAAAGGCTTGCCCGGGCAGTAAACGTCCAGCTCTGCCTCTCCAACCCAGACTGTGGTCGGTGGATGAAGTAGTTATCTGAGCTTCTCCTCCCAGGGGGCTACTCTAGTTGGAGTAAGGAGTGGCAGGTAACCTTTAATAAGGCTGAGGTTCAAATCCTGATTCTGTTTCTTACTAGTTGTGTGACCTTGATCATGTCCCTTAGCCTCTATGAGCCTCTTTCCTTGCCTTCCTGCTTCCCTCGGATCAAAGATCAAGTGAAATCCTATTTGTAGAAAATATTTGTACAAACCTCTACAAAAGGTTTGGCAGCTTGTGGCTGGGTCCCCCTTCCTGATGGAAGGAGATGTGATGGCTGGAGTACAATGGCTGTCTTGTGACCATGAGGCAACCTTGAAAACAAAGCCTCATGCTTCAAATGTGCCTGTTATAGAAGTTTATACCTTCCCACCACCTTATACTTCCTGAGGGCCCCAGTGCACACTGGGCCATGAGATGCTCACTTACTCAGCTTCTCAGATATTTCTCCCATATCTCCCATCAAGCCCTCTACCCAGTTTCCCACCTGGATTTCTAGTTCATAACAAGATCTGAGCACTTCTGCAGAGGAAGGTGTGTCCTTGGCCCATCAGCAGTGGCAGCCTCTTGCTCTCAACTCCATCTTAGCTCTTCAGACCAGATGGCTTGGAGGCCACACCTACCTTGTACATTCCACTCGGAGTCTTATTTTGGGACATGGAGAGATTGATGCTGTGGACTCTGACCTTCACGGTGTCAGGTTTGACTCCAGGGGTCCCAGCTCTGAATACCTCGCGACCCCCCTTCTTCTCCTATTAGGACATCACCCCACTGCAGGTGGTTCTGCCCAACACCGCCCTCCATCTTAAGGCGCTGCTGGATTTTGAGGATAAGAACGGAGACAAGGTGGTGGCAGGAGATGAGTGGCTATTTGAAGGACCTGGTAAGTACTTCCTCTCCAGCCGGGTCAGGGTCAGAGGTTTCCTGCCCTCCCATTCTAGCACTGATATCTTCTGACCTTCAACACCCATCTCATCTTCCCTTCCCAGGCACGTATATCCCCCGGAAGGAGGTGGAGGTTGTGGAGATCATTCAGGCAACAGTCATCAAGCAGAACCAGGCCCTGCGGCTGAGGGCCCGCAAGGAATGCTGGGACCGGGAGGGGAAAGAGAGAGTGACAGGTGGGGTCTTGAAGGGATGCTGACGGTGGGGGGGGGGGGGGGGGGGGGGGGGGGCAGGCCGTGCCTTGACCACAGGGGAAGTGGGGAAGTTTGGGGGTAGCCACTTGTAGCCTGGAGGAAATATTTCCCTGGTATCTCTTGCCAGCTCTTCTGGGCTGCGCCCTGCTGCTTCCCCCCACCCCCTTCAGGAGGCTCTACCCGGATCCTGTGATCACGATCATGCTGACATGGCTTTTCCTTCCCCCCAGCCCTTTACCATGAGCTGGGGGCAGCGGCCATGTCTGTTTCTAGGTCAGCAAAGCAGGTGTTCATATACAACTAGCAATTGTGTTTGACAAATGTGATGTATTAACTGAGGTCTTCACAAAGGCCGTGCTTACTGAGCCAGGTGCGGTTCAAATGCTTTACAAACGGCAACTTCTTTAGTCCTCCAACAACCTTGAGGCACCACGACTCCCATTTTCCATGTGACATCACTGAGGCCTGGGTTTATGGCCAGGAAGGGCCAGACTGGAACTTTCCCCCCCGGCACTCTTGCTTCTCCAGTAGGCTCAATGACCTCTGCAGCTATAATAGAGGCAGTTCTGCCCATTTTAGGGGAAGGAAAAAAGTCGGTCTTTGGAGCTTAGAGGAGGCCTAGCAGAGTATTGGAATGTAGCAACTTGGGCACTTGGAAGGGCTTTTTTTTTTTTTTTTAATCTTTCTGAGGTAGGGATTGGTCTTCCTCTGGCCTCAAAAAAGGAAAACAATGACTCCAGGCCTTGAGCATAGGGGCAGTGGCATCTCAAAGTGGCCCACAAAGTTCTGCGGGTCCCCTGTTGTCTAGGCTGCAGGAGGGGCAGCTGGGGAACAGGCTGGGTGACCTTTGACCCTTGCCTCTCTGCCCCTGGCCCAGGAGAAGAATGGCTGGTCCGTTCCGTGGGTGCGTACCTTCCCGCAGTGTTTGAGGAGGTTCTCGATGTGGTGGATGCTGTGATCCTTACGGAAAAGGTTTGTGCTCTAGAGGACCCTGGGTGGGAGACTCTCAGAGTGGCAGAGAATGGTGGCAGAGAATGTGAAAATAAGATCACCTGAGGAATGTCCTGGGTGACCTGAAAGGGTTTAAGAAGTCCTCTTGGATTGGTAGACGCTGTCACTTAGACCTGGATCATTTAGTGGCCAGTAGGGTTCCCAGATCCCCCAAGGAAGTTAGAGGTGGGTTTATTCAAACCCCCCGACATCTCACTCTACAGACAGCCCTGCACCTCCGGGCACGGCAGAACTTCCGAGACTTCAGGGGAGTGACCCGCCGCTCTGGGGAGGAGTGGCTGGTGACCACGCAGGACACAGACGCCCACGTACCAGATGTCTATGAGGAGGTGATGGGGGTCGTGTCCATCACCACCTTGGGTCCCCACAACTACTGTGTGATTCTCGACCCGGTGGGACCAGATGGCAAAAACCAGCTGGGGCAAAAGCGTGTGGTCAAGGTGAGTGTCTCCATGTTACCCAGAGGTGAATGCCTTTGGAGTGGCCTAAGGCCCTTGGACCCCAGTCCCTGCCCTCCTCCCACCCTCGGTACATGTTCTAGAAACACCAAGCTTGTTTTTGCTGCCTCTGTGCACACTTGTCTCTATCCCTTGAGACACTGTCCCATTGATCTTTCTGGCATCCCTGACGTGAGGTCACACATGGCCTCTCTTGTGAGTGCCTCCCTGGCCCTGCACTGTGTCTGTAAACCTGGAAACTCCCTCTAATATTTCACATCCCTCTGTTCTGGAAACTTTGTCATCCTGCGTCAAACAAATCTCTTGGTTTACCCTTCTCCGCATCCTCTACCTCATCCCCTCTCTGAACTATATGTGGGACTAGCAGGGCTGGGCAGACCTTTCCTGTGAAGATCGTAGGTATTTTAGGCTCTGTGAGCCATATGGTCTCTGTTGCAACTACTCAACTCTGCTGTTGTGCCGTGAAAGCAGCGTAGACGGCTTGTAAACGAACCACTGCCGCTGTGTTCCTGTAACATTTTATTTGCAAAAACAGGAGGTAGAATAAATAGGAACAACCCATCAGTCTATCAGCTGATGAATGGATGAAAAATATGGTGTATCCCTACAATGGAATATCAGTCAAAAGAATGATGGGTAATCTTTCTGGGGTTGAGGGCACTCATGTTCTTGAAATAATTCAAAAATGTAAACATCAAAAATGAAGTTCTAATATGTGCTACCACATGGACAAACTTGAAAGCATCATGCTAGGCAATAGAAGCCAGACGTGAAAGACCACATATTGTATGATTCCGTTTACGTGAAATGTCCAGAAGAGGTAAATCCATGCGTAGTGGGTGGGGTGGGGCTGGGCAGTAACTGCTACTGTGTATGTAGGGTTTCTTTTCAGGACGATAATGTTCTGGGGTTAGGGAGTAGTGATGATGGGCAGCTCTGGATATTCCAAAACAACTGAATTGTATACTTTAAATAGGTGTATTTTATAATATGTGGGTTATATCAAATATATATATACACATATATGTATTTATATTATATATTAAAACTAGGCAGCAGGCCAGATTTGGCCCAAAGATCAGAGATTACCAACTCTGGACTACACCATCCCAAGGCAACAAAGCACGGGAGAAATAAAGCAATAATAGGTTAATTCTTAACTATTGAGCTTGTGAGAACCCAGACCTTGACAGTTTACAGAACTTTTCAGGGCAGGTTTTTTGTTTGTTTTTTAATTTATTAATGTATTTATTTATGGCTGCATTGGGTCTTTGTTGCTGCACGCGGGCTTCTCATTGCGGTGGCTTCTCTTGGTTGTGGAGCATGGGCTCTAGGCGCACGGGCTTCAGTAGTTGTGGCATGCGGGCTCAGTAGTTGTGGCTCACAGGCTTAGTTGCTCCGCGGCATGTGGAATCTTCCTGGGCCAGGGCTTGAACCCGTGTCCCCTGCATTGGCAGGCAGATTCTTAACCACTGCGCCACCAGGGAAGTCCCAGGGCAGGTCTGACCAGATCTACAGGCATTTGTAGAGTGCCTCACAGTCTAGATAGTGATTCATTGTATGACGTAAGGGTGGGGAGGGTGCTTTTGGGGGCTCCTGTCCTCAGCATAAGCCCATGGTCACATGGAGCTGAAGGAGGTACCATCAGAGGCACCCACAGCCCTGGGTGGCGACTGCTCCTGACCCGCTTCTCCCCACTAGGGAGAGAAGTCTTTCTTCCTCCAGCCCGGGGAGAAGCTGGAACGAGGCATCCAGAACGTATATGTGCTGTCGGAACAGCAGGGGCTGCTACTGAGGGCCCTGCGGCCCCTGGAGGAGGGGGAGGGCGAGGAGAAGGTCTCCCACCAGGCGGGGGACCGCTGGCTCATCCGTGGACCCCTGGAGTACGTGCCACCTGCCAAGGTGGAGGTGGTAGAAGAGCGTCAGGCCATCCCGCTGGATGAGAACGAGGGCATCTACGTGCAGGACGTCAAAACCGGAAGGGTAAGCACTGAGGGATGGGCGCCATCGCTGCCATGTGGCCCTGGTGGTGGCTTGGTCTGGGCAAGTGGGTGATGCTGGTGGGGAGATGCATGGTGGAGGTGACAGAAGGGATTCAACAGTGTTGCTAGTAGCATCCAAGCCAGCCGGCTGCTAAATATGAGGGCATTCTCTGGAGTTTTTGCCTTCCCTTTGTCTTAAATATCTAATTTCAAATGTTAGAGCTCTCAAGCTAGAAGATGAACCAGATTTCAGGATGGAAACTTAGTCCCCAGTGCAGGTCTGGCTTCCGGCATAAAGGTCTGACTGGGATGTGGCCTAGGAACAGTAAGACCTGACCTCCCTCCCATACCCTTTTCCTGGTGGAATCCCTCCTCTCTGCCTCTCACCTAAACCTTGATCTTGGTCAGACCTAGGACCACATCTCCAACCTCTTTAAGAATCCAACCTACAAGCAGAGCTCAGAATCCTAGGAAATGTTAGTGTGTACTACCTAGTTCCTAGGATTGCATCTGTCCCTGGGATGCCCTCCAGGCTGCCCCATGAAGGAAGATTCCAGAAGAAATAATATCGGGAACTTACTATACGCCAAATTCTTGACACTAGACATGTGAGATGTCATTCATTCCTCTACCCTGTGAGGCTGCCACTATCAGGTCCATTTTGCACACGGGTGAGAGAGCTGCCTAAGGTGAAAGAACTTGCAGAGAGTGACCTTGAACGCAGCCTCCTTCCAGAGACCACATTTAGCCACGATGCTGTCCTACCTCCTGGACCAGTTCCGCCTTAGGGATGCTGGGTAGGACTCTTCCCCTCCTCCCTTTGCCGGTGACATTCCTCCTCGTCTTGCTCTCTCGAGGTGCGTGCTGTGATCGGGAGCACCTACATGCTGACCCAGGATGAAGTCCTGTGGGAGAAGGAGCTGCCTCCGGGGGTGGAGGGGCTGCTGAACAAGGGGCAGGACCCTCTGGCGGACAGGGGTGAGAAAGAGACATGCAAGACTCCTAGGCCCTCCGCTCCCCGGAACAAGACCCATGTGGTCAGCTACCGTGTACCCCACAATGCCGCGGTGCAGGTGTACGACTACCGGGAGAAGAGAGCCCGGTGAGCGGCGGCCTGGGGGCTGCGCCGTGTGGGGCTGTGGCGGGAGGGCCTCTCCGGGCCTCTGACTCCCGGCTCCCTCTGCAGCGTGGTCTTTGGGCCAGAGCTGGTGTCGCTGGGTCCCGAGGAGCAGTTCACGGTGTTGTCCCTCTCGGCTGGGCGACCCAAGTGTCCCCACGCCCGCCGCGTGCTCTGCCTGCTGCTGGGGCCTGACTTCTTCACGGACGTCATCACCATCGAAACCGCAGACCACGCCAGGCTCCAGCTGCAGCTTGCCTACAACTGGTAAGGGGCAGAGGGGAGGGCCAGGGCCCCTGCTGGTGCAGCCCCGGGGGCACCCTGAAGAGAAGAGATGCCGCCTCGAGTGCTGAGCTCACAATCAGGGCAGAACGCCTGACTCCAAGCCACGGTCAAGGAGGAAACCCAGGGGTTCATGCAAATCCAGTCTGATGCCCAGGGGGAGCGACAGGAAAGATGAGGGCTCACCTGGGGGTAGAATGTGGGGGAAAACGGCAGGAGGACACTCCTCAGCTAAACTCCTAGCGTGACTTCAGCCAAACGTGTAACTACAAGGTTTAAAAAGATGAATCAAACCCAACTGGTGGGAGTGGCCGGGTGGTCAAGAGCAAGTACTCTGAGGCTGATGGGTGTGCATCCCAGCCCTGCCGTTTGCTAGCTGTGGGCCTGGGCAAGTATTGGGTGCTTTCCTCAGTTTCCCAGTCTGTAAAATGACGCTAAGGACATAACCATCAACCTAATGGGGCTGTGGAAAGGATGCTGTGAGAATTAGAACTGTGCCCGGTCCATAGTTAGAGCTCAAATGGCAGTGATGAGGATTGGGGGAGATAAGTCAGGTGCAGAAGCGGTACTCAACAACTCCCAAGCACGCACTTCTCACCTCTTGCCTGAGTGGCCAGGACTGTGACAAAGGCAGATGGGCGCTGATATCTTTGGGGGCACAGACCCTGGAGCCACACTGCCTGGGTTCAACTTTCTGGCTTGGCACCTGTTGTGTGACTTAGGGTCTGTCGCTTAACCTCTCTGGACCTCTATTTCCTTGTCTATGATGGGGGTAATGCTCATTCCCACCTCATAGGGCGGCTGAGCAAATAAAATGGGAATATGTAAGTTTCTTAGGACTTCACCTGACACATAGCAGATGCTAATTAGCGTTCTCTATCGTGAGACCCTTCCCAACCACAGAAGGTGAAGGTGGGTGTCAGTGTCCTTTTTTTTTTTTTTTTTTGTGGTACGCGGGCCTCTCACTGTTGTGGCCTCTCCTGTTGCGGAGCACAGGCTCCGGACGCACAGGCTCAGCGGCCATGGCTCACGGGCCCAGCCGCTCCGCGGCACGTGGGATCTTCCCGGACCGGGGCACGGACCCATGTCCCCTGTCCGGCAGGTGGACTCTCAACCACTGCGCCACCAGGGAAGCCCTCAGTGTCCTTTTTGAAGGTGAGAGAGTTGTCTTTGCTCACAGGCACTTTGAGCTGAGTGACCGGAAGGACCCCCAAGAGACGGCCAAGCTCTTCTCAGTGCCCGACTTCGTGGGTGATGCCTGCAAGGCCATCGCGTCCCGGGTGCGAGGGGCCGTGGCCTCTGTCACCTTTGATGACTTCCATAAGAACTCGGCCCACATCATTCGCACTGCTGTCTTTGGCTTTGAGACACCAGAAACCAAGGGGTCTGACAGCATGGCCCTGCCCCAGCCCCGGGACCGGGCTGTCTTCCCCCAAAATGGGCTGGTGGTCAGCAGTGTGGATGTGCAGTCGGTGGAGCCCGTGGACCAGAGGACCCGGGACGCCCTGCAGCGCAGCGTCCAGCTGGCCATTGAGATCACCACCAACTCCCAGGAGGCAGCTGCCAGGTGAGTGAGGCCTGGGGGCCCGGCTCTCCACGATGCCCACTGGGGGCCCGGCTCTCCACGATGCCCACTGGGGGCCCGGCTCTCCACGATGCCCACTGGGGGCCCGGCTCTCCACGATGCCCACTGTGGGCCCGACCTCCCCAGGGTCCCTGTCTCTAGCCTGCTGCCAGGACCTGGGTAACACGGCACCCTGGTGGTCAGCCTGCTGTCCTCCTTACCCAGCAGATAACCTGGGCTACTTAAGGTGGGAATAGATGCCACCCCTGCTTCTGTGGCTTCTCACCTTGCTTGTGCTGGAACCCAGATTCGTATCTGTGGCTGTCCAGGCACTCTGGGGTCCAGCCTAGCCTCCCCCTCCTCACCTTCCAGCCTTCTCCCCAGGCTCACATGCTCCAGGCCCACCAGCTCCTTTCTGCTCTTCAGGGTGGGAACTCAGCACTGGCTGTTCCCTCTGGCCAGAATGTTCTCCCTGAATGTTCTCTCAGAATGTTCTCTCCTCCTTCTGGCCTCCAAAGTTCACCTCGTCGGAGAGCCCTTTTCTTTCTTACCCCAACTGAAGCAGCACCCTCTTTGCCCAGTCATGTTATTGTAGCACCCATTTTTCAAGGAGATTGTCACTGTCTGAAATCATCCCTGTTTACTTGTCCTTTTTTCCCCACTGGAAAGTAACTCGTGTGAAAGCAGGAGTCGCGGTCACAGCCACGTGCCCCTGCACCTAGAATCACACTTGGCTTGCACAGTGCACACGCTGTGCTTTCATTTGCACGTCAAGGGCCTCCCATGGGCCAGTGGTCCCTGCCCTTGGAGCACCTGTTCCAGCTCTGGCCCCATGCCAGTGTCTTACCTAACCCCTCTCCCACCCAGGCACGAGGCTCAGAGACTAGAACAAGCAGCCCGCGGCCGGCTTGAGAGACAGAAGATCTTAGACCAATCAGAAGCTGAAAAAGCTCGCAGGGAGCTCTTGGAGCTGGAGGCTCTGAGGTGGGTGCAGAACTAGAAGAAAAGATGGCAGGGGGTCTTGGAAGAGCAGCTGATGGGAGAGGTGTGTGTGTGTGCGTGCATGCGCGTGTGTGTGTGCGTCCGTGCGCAGGTGTCCTCGTGCTGCTGGAGCATAAGTCAAGGGCAGAGGAGGGCAGGGCTGGGCTTTCTCCTGGGTCTCTCTGACTCTGCGCCGTCTCCAGCACCGCAGTGGAGAGCACTGGGACCGCCAAGGCAGAGGCCGAGTCCCGAGCAGAGGCGGCGCGCATTGAGGGAGAAGGCGCCGTGCTCCAGGCCAAGCTCAAGGCAGAGGCCTTGGCCATTGAGACGGTGAGTGGGGGAGATGCCCGTGGAAGGGTGTGGCCTTGGGGTCTGGAAGAAGCCCGATCGCTGCAGTCCCTGAAGCCATGTGGGAAACCAAGTACCCTAACAGAAAGCCCTGTCCAAATATTTTGTGGTTTACAAAGTCTTTTGCCCTATTTCAATTCACTTAATACCTGCTTTGAAGGTAAGGACGATGATTACGCCCATCTTACAGACATGTGCTCCAACACTGGCCCACTTTATGCTAGGTATTGCCTGTGTTTTACATGCAAGATCTTATTTAATGCTTGAAATCCCATTAAGGGTATGAGTTCTCTCCATCTTACAGAGGAGGGAACCGAGGCTTGAATTAAGGGGCTCCAGGGTCACTAGCTAAAAGGTGGCATAGCCGGGGTTCACCCCTAACTGATGGTAAGTTTACCATTCCATCCCCTCCATCTGAATTCCCTCAGGCTTGCTGGCTGGGGCACTTGCTGGACATGTCCAGGGGCCACACGATGAAAAGAATGCTGGGTTTTCCCCTTCCAGGAGGCTGAGCTCCAGCGAGTAAAGAAAGTGCGAGAGCTCGAACTGATCTATGCCCGGGCCCAGCTGGAGCTGGAGGTGAGCAAGGCCCAGCAGCTGGCTGAGGTAGAGGTGAAGAAGTTCAAGCAGATGACGGAGGCCCTGGGTCCCAGCACCATCAGGGACCTTGCTGTGGCAGGACCGGAGATGCAGGTGAGGTGGGGGGAGAGTGCAGGCATGGGTGTGTGTGTATATGTCTTTGTGTGTATGTCTTGGGACCATATTTGGAACCAAGAAGGCAGAGCCGGGGAGGCAAACACAACACCTAGAAAAATGTCGGGGACAGAGGGGCGAGGGGAGGTGGTAACTTGGACTGTCTCTGTATCCCATGTCATTCGAGCATGGTGTCCTATCAGGCACAGCACTAGACTCAGTGAGTGGGAGCTCCTGCGAGAGCAGTAAACTGATGGGACATCAGTCTATGACAAGCCCTTCGAAAGAAGTCAACAGGGTGATATGGTGAAGGGGGAGGTGACATGTCAGGTTAGCTGGGGAAGGAGGGCCCCTCCGAAGAGGGGATACTTAAGTGCTCTGTAGAGTCGACAAGAGCTTCCCAGGAGAGGGTCCAGGTGCAAAGAATGAAACCTGGTGCATTTAAGGAATAGGAAGGACCGGACGGCTGCAACCTGGCTGAAAGCTCCCAGAGCTTTCAGGCCCGCGAGGCCTCGGAGGGGATGCAACCCTCAGGCTCCCCTTATTTTCCTTGCTTGTCACTGACTAGTCCTATGAGGATGGCTTGGGCTACAATGTCAGACCAGAGAGGGGGGCAGCCCACCCTGGAGAGGCGGCCGAGGGGATGATAAGAAGGGACCAGGGTCTGACTATCTTTTCGCCTGCCTCTTGCTCCTTCCAGGTAAAACTGCTCCAGAGCCTGGGCCTGAAATCAGCCCTCATCACCGACGGCTCTGCCCCCATCAACCTCTTCAACACAGCTTTGGGTCTGCTGGGGCTCGGGTCTGAGGCCCAGCCCACAACCAAGAAGGCAGCTTCGGCGCCCAGTGCCCAAGAGGGCTTGCTTCTCCCCTCCACTGCTGGCCCTCTAACTCTTGGAAGCAACCAGGTCATGCCTTAGCTCCCTACTGCACTGCCAAATAAAACGGACACTTCTGGGCATTTAAACCCTCTTCTGTTGCCATAAGTCCGCATCACAAGGGAGTTTAATGGTGGTGGGGAAGAGATACCCCTGAAATCTTGATAATTACTAGAGGCTACCCTCATCTGTAAAGTGGAGTGGAAACTGAGGCAGGAAGAAGACTAACCCAGTCAGGCTGACGGGAGTGTGGGCCCCAAATCTGGCTCAACAGCCAGACCATCCTTTCGGCAGTCAGCTTTCCTAGACGCCAGCTGGGGGAGATGATGCCACAGGTGACAGGATGGGCCTGTACCCCTTGGGATGGTTCCTGTGCCATCTCTTCTCACTGCCCTTTCGTCCCAGACCCCAGCTTGGCCTGGGAGTTCTGGAGTCTTAACCCTCTGGCTGTGGGTGTATCCATCCTGGCTTCCCCACCTCCAGCACTTGGGAGGCTTTCTCTGGCGCCACCTGCTGGTTGAATCACACACCTGCACGTGGTGTCTGTGCATGCGTCCCTTCTCGGATGGGGGTGTCAGATCTGAGAGGAAGTTACTGCACCAGGGCCATAGGACCTGGAGCACCTCCCTGGGCTTCTGAATTGGGGTCTTCAGAGCATTGAGGAAGGGGTGCCCCCTTCTCACCCTCCCCCATGACCAGTGAGGAGCCCTTATTTGGGGGACGGATCCAGGTACAATCAGTCTGGGCACACAAATGGAGGCGGCAGGGTGCACCAGCCTTCCCACCCAGGTACAGCTGTAGGTGCCAGGCCTGCCTGGTCTCTGCTGAGGAAGCAAAAAAGTCTCGGGGTAGAGAGAGAAGCTTGGATGTACTAACTGTGCAACGAGAATGCAACCTCCCTGATCTTTTCCTCATCTGTGAAATGGGCCAGCAGTTCCCCTCCTGAGCAGGGTTGAAGCTTTTTTAGGGTCTTATTCCTTTTCCCCCACTGGGCCCTGGTCCCATGAGCTCTTGTCTCCTTCCAGCTCGAGTTGCATTGGTGACCAGTAGCTCCACTCAAGTCTGAGCTGGTTGGGGTGGGGGGCTGTCTTTAGCCCACAGCACTTGGTGGTGTCATCTCAGTGTGGATAGAATAGGCAAAGGGGTCAGCTCATCCACCCCTGCTCCCTACAAATCCCCTACATCTTCCCTTAGGAGAGGTAACTGATTTAAAGCTCTTCATCTGGTACCTGGCATGTGCTAAGTGCTGTGTTAGCACTGTTTATAGCCAAGGGCCTCTGGGGATAAGTGACAGCAGGTAAGGTTGCCCATGGAGGGTAAGTTCCTTCCTGTCTCAGCCATGGCTCCCGTGGCCATCCTTTGACCTTGTCATTACTAATAACCACAGCACCTCTGAAATCAACTCCTGCCGCCTCATCCTCGCCTTCCAACAAATCTTCCTCCGACTCCAGGCTTCAGTGACCTTGTTCTCAACCACTTTCTCAACGTTGAACCCCACACCCCTTTCCTTTCAATCTTGCCCAGCTTAGATTTTGTCGTCTGTTGTGTAATTCACTCACTCTCAGTCAAAACCTCCCTCAGAAAAGGGAACCCTCCTACGCTGTTGGTGGGAATGTAAGTTGGTGAAGCCACTATGGAAAACAGTTTGGAGGTTCCTCAGAAACTAAAAACAGAATTAACCTATGGTCCAGCAATCCCACTCCTGGGCATATACCCAGACAAAACTATAATTCAAAAAGCTACATGCACCCCTATGTCCCTAGCAGCGCTATGCACGATAGCCAAGACATGGAAGCAACCTGAATGTCCATTGACAGATGATTGGATAAAAAGGTGTGGTCCATATATACAATGGAATACTACTCGGCTATAAAAAAGAGTGAAATGCCATTTGCAGCAACATGGATGCAACTAGAGATTATCATAAGTGAAGTCAGAAAGAGAAAGACAAATACCATACGATATCACTTATATGTGGAATCTAAAATAGGACACAAATGAACCTATGAAACAGAAACAGACTCATGGACACAGAACAGACTTGTGGTTGCCAAGGGGGAGGGGGTTGGGGAGGGATGGTGTGTGAGGTTGGGGGTAGCAGATGTAAGCTTTTATATACAGGATGTATTAACAAGGTCCTGCTGTATAGCACAGAGAACTATATTCAATATCCTATGATAAACTATAATGGAGAATAATTTTTAAAGAATGCATATATATGTATAACTGAATCGCTTTGCTGTACAGCAGAAATTAACATCATATTGATTCAGAGCTGCCCGTGAAGCACAAGCCACAGGGGAGGACTCAGCTGCAGGGAAGAGCAGCGCAGCTCTGGGGGCCATGGAAGAAGTGCAGAAACCAGACTTCACGGACTACACAGTTGTGCCTAGATCTGCCCCTACACGGAGCAGCCAGGAATAATTTCAAGACCACATAAGGGCTGAGTTTTGAGTGGTGGCAGATCCCTGCTGACATCCCACTGAGGATGTTTGATTGTCCCCCTGTATTCCAAACCAGATGTCTTTGGACGGCAATCTCCTTTCGCTCACCCTGCGGTGGCCAGAGCGGAAGCTGGATTAGATGTAGGTGGGCAATAGGGTAAAGGTTTAAAAAATTATATCCCATGACTGATTGCCTAAGATTATGTATGAGGAGTGATCATAAGTAATGAGAGCTAAAAAAATTAAAATGAATCGACTATACTTCAATTAAAAAAAAACTTCCCTCACTCCTCGCCTCTTCCCCACCCCACGATGCTCAGTGGAAAAAGCCCCATCCCGACTTGAACCAGCTACTGCCCCCTCCACCCTCCCTGACCAGCTGCGTGTTCCTGGAGGAAGAACACCCCACCTACTGACTGATCTCATTTGAAACTCACGGCAACGAATCTTGAGAGACCTAACGGCTTCTGACTCTGCGTGTCTAGCTTGCGTGAGATCCCCTTCAGAACAGCTGTTCACACCCCCTCTCCTCTCCACCTCCCACACCCCTGCCCACTTTCTCTCACCTGTTTGAGAAAATAGAAGCACATGGGGCAGGAAGGCCCTTTCCAGCATCCCATGTAACAAACGACCCCATCTGGACTCTGTCCTCCCTCCTCTTCCCACTGAGGACGTGTCCCGCTGACCCCAGCTCGCCCCCTTTTCCTCAGGTCCTCAGGGTCCACTCCTCCGTCCCCACCTCCTTTCTCTCCTGCACCGTCTGCTTCTCCCTGTCTCCTGGATCGGTGTCGCCGGTATATGAACATGCTCTGCTCCCTCCCGTGGAGAACCACCTCTCTCAGCCCTACATTCCCTCCAGCTGCCACATGTCCTCCCTCACAGCCGAAGTCCTCAGTTTCCCTGCCTCACCTCTCATTATCTCCTCAGACCACTCCAATTAGCTTGTCTCCACCCCTTGCTTCATGGAAATGGCTCTGTTCGGCATCACCAGTGATGTCCTTGTTGCTAAACCCAGCAGTTAGGTCCTCTTGTTCAGCCTCTCCCACCATTCAGCACAGTTGGCCACCCCTCTTCCACCCCAGGCTCCCATGACCTAGCCTGCTGCACTTTTCTATCCACCTCCCTGGCTGTGTCTCAGTCTCCTTGGCCAGCTCTACTTTCTCTGCTCAGCCGCTAAATATGAATCACTCTGAGCCTTGTTTTTTTCCGGCCATGCCGGGCGGCTTGTGAGGTCTTAGTTCCTTGACCAAGGATTGAACTCAGGCCCTCAGCAGTGAAAGCGTGGAGTCCTAACCACTGGACTGCCAGGGAATTCCCAGAGCCTTGTTCTCTTACTCAGCTACATTCTTGGCCAGTCTCATGGCTTTATATTCAAAAATCCATTTCTCCACCCCTGATCTCACCCCTGAGCTCTAAGCTCATTTCCAATTGATGACTTGACGTCTCCACATAGATCTCCAATGGTCATTGGGCTTGGCCACATATATGACCTATTCAGGCCAATGAAATCTAAGACGGACTGACATCACCATCCTTTTTCCTTGTCCATGTTAACCAGCAATATTCAAATATTGGCCTGGGTCCCAGAGAAACATGTCCAAGCAGAGCCACAGTTGACCTGCAATAGACATGCAGCAGGAGGGAGAAATGTTTGCTGTATGAAGTGAGATTTGGTGGGGGAGCAGAGGGGGGGTGTTACCACAGCATAATCTAGCCTATCCTGACTACACGTACCTCATAAAGTTGTGAAATCCAATAAGGTAATAGAAGCTTTTTGCATGAAGACAGGTTTTCACTGTCTCCCCAGCACTTATTGTATAGTGGGGGAGACAAGACATACCTCTGTGGTTGGAAAACAGGCCTTGCTGGAAATATAGTGGAGTTCCAGCTCACACCGGAGCCCAATTCTCAGTCAGTCCCTTGGTACCAAATTTATCCTTGAAGTTCCCTTAAATTGCCCATTAAATACAGAATGGTGTGACCTGTGCTGAAGATCAACACAGCCTGTTTTCCTCCAGCACTGGAGCAAATGGCTTTTCTTTGGTTGAATACCAAATAAACTGATTTGTTGAAGTACGCCTTGTGCAAGAAATGTTTGTCTTTAAACAGCAAAACCACACTCTATATGGTAAGACACTGCCTACCAAATCTATCTGCTCTTCCTCCTAGTCCCACAATTAATCTCTTTCCCAACCTCCCCTGCATGTAGATGTGGCCACGTGACTTGAGTTGCAGCCAATGCAATGGGAGTGGCAGTAGCACGTGCCAATTCCCTGCCTTCCCATAAACCAGCCTCGTGCAGTCCTCCAGGTGCACCTCTGCCTGCATGAGATGAAGGCAAGCAGGGTGCTCTTGGAAGCTGTGTGTTGAAAATCACAGAACCGTAAGTCGGGAGGAGCCTGAGTCCCTGAATCTCTGCTTCAGGAGCTCCCAGTCAGGAGTTCCTGATTAGGCCTTAACATGAGTTAAAAATAATCTATCTTGGGACTTCCCTGGTGGCGCAGTGGTTAAGAATCTGCCTGGCAATGCAGGGGACACGGGTTTGAGCCCTGGTCCCGGAAGATTCCCACATGCCGTGGAGCAACTAAGCCCGTGTGCCACAACTACTGAGTTTGCGCTCTACAGCCCACAAGCCACAACTACTGAGCCCGCGCACCTAGAGCCTGTGCTCTGCAACAAGAGAAGCCACCGCAATGAGAAACCCGCGCACTGCAACGAAGAGTAGCACACACCCCCTCCCCTCCCCTCGCTGCAACGAGAAAAAGCCCACGTGCAGTAAAATAAATTAAAAAAAAAAAGATATTGTTACGCCAAGGCTGCACTATTGTCTCTTGACATCTCCTCCCTTGTTTCCCCTTCTGATTAGCAACTGTTTGAACCTGCCCTTTGGAACTCAGGCAAGGTCACGGAGGCTGAATGAAGCCTATTTCCTACAAACAAGAAACAGGAGACACGAAAGGATTTGTACCTGGGAGCCCCACAGGGTCCTGCTGGGTTTCATTAGCGGACCAGCAAATATAAAAAATGAATTTTAAAATACAGAATACGTGTAGACGTGAAGAATTAATTTAGACACAGAATCAGTGAGTAGCAGTGGTTGCCTCTGGGGAGAACTGCGAGCTTGAAGTGGCAGACTTGTCATCCTTCTGTAATGTGTGCAATTTACTATTTTTACATGTGAATAACTTACCTATTATTTTGAAAGATTCCTTCAGCGCCTCCATGTGGCCCTCAGGGTGGAATCCAAAAGCCCTCCTGGGTTCCTCGGACTGCTGCAGGCTTCCACCCCACCTCTCTTCAGCTCTCCAGCCACCAACCCCCAGTGCTCCGCGTTCCAGCAAATCAATCCGCTCCCATTTGGCAACTGCTCAGGGCGCTCTCTGGCCTCCCAGCTCCCTCAGCTGAGAACCAATCCTCTCCTCTGCATTAACCCTTCCCGCCCCAATTCCTATTACCAGTTTTCTACTTAAGACACCCAAAGCACTACAGCACATTCTAACCCTATCCCCCAACAAGCACCTCCCTAACTGCATCATCTCCTTCCTGGCTATCCTGTGGCCTCCTTTCCACTGAATCCCCTGGGCCTAGAGCAGTTGAAGCTCAATACACATCTTTTTTTTTTCTTTGGCAGTGGCACACGGCTTGTGGGATTTGAGTTCCCTGACCAGGGATCAAACCTGTGCCCCCTGCAGCGCAAGCGTGGAGCCCTAACCAATGCACTGCCAGGGAAGTCCCTCAATACACATCGGATAAACTTCAGCCCTCTCAGACATGAGGCCCTCTTGGCTAAACTATTACAAGGATAAAATAAGTACTATCTGCAAAGAAGCCCCAGCACAGGGTCTGGCATATGGTAGGCTCAATGCAGTCTTAAAAAGAAAGCTGATGCCAGACAGCTTTCTGCTCAGATAGCAGGGATAGCTGTCAGGGACAGACGCCTGGAACAGTGTCTCCTATGATAAGTACCCAAAAAAGTGTTTAAGAGGGAACAGTGATTCTCAGTGTAACTGGGAAGAAGAATCAATCAGCTGGAGTTTATTAAAACTTCAGACTTCTGGGGCCATCCCTAGAATTTCCAACTCTGAAAGTCTGGCACAGGGTCCAAGAAGCTGAATTTTCAAGAAATATCCCACAGGTGGTCTAAGGACCACATTCTGAGAAACCAACCGATCTATTTGTGAGTATTTAAGCCGCTACGATATGTCAGGTCAAGGTTAATCTTCTTTGTAGGGATAGAGAAAGAACAAGAAGAGTCTGTGCCCTCGTGGAGTTTATATTTTAGTGAGGGTAGAAAATATCAGGTACACAAGTAAAGGTAGACAGCCAGTGACAGTGTCGTACAGAAAATAAAGCAGGTGGGCGGAGGACATGGTATGCGCTTGGGTGGCAGGGAGGGGATCTCTCTGAGGTCACTGAGGAATGACAGGAAGGAGCCAGCCAGTAAACTACTGCGGCAAAAGTATCCAGATGGATCCTCATTTTCCCCCAAGCTCCCCTCGACCCAGGCCCTGGTCCAAGACTATCTCAAAGGAAACCAAGTCCAGAACAGCGATGCTCCCGCCTTTATAATCAAGGCTTTCGGAGCCAGGACAGAGATTGCAATGGGGATCTCGACAGCACCTTCTCTCTGGGCCATGGAACCCACAGGCTTCCTCTATCTAGCCAGGAGCAGAGGTCTGAACCCCTGCCTTTTGGGAAACCTGGCCCCTGCCCCACCTCCCTCACTCAAGTGTCCCTAAGGTCTCAGCCAAGCCAGATCCCAGGGCTGAGCCAGCAGGGGTGACTATGCCCGATCCTCACACAGCTCTCTTCGGGCCCCGGGAGCACTGCCCGTGTGGGCGGGGCCTCCTGAGCATCCTTCCTGATTTGAAGTCCAGGTCCCTGGAGATCACAGGGGTGGGACTGGTCCCCAGGATTACGGAGAACATGACATCACCAAAGAGGCTGGTCCCCTTCCCAGCAGGCTGGACAACACATTGGGAAGACATGTGCCTGGGACCTCCTAGGAGGGACAGGGGTGCCGCGTGGCACAGTGAGACTCCCAGGGCAGGTGGGTAGCCAGGGGCTGGAGGTTCCAGGATCACTTCTTCTTGGCACGATCTGCTGCGTCCAGGGCAGCCATGTTGCGGGCGGCTGTGATCAGGTGGATGACGCTGATGAGGGACTTGAGCAAGGCAATAGGGGCTGTGATCCAGAGGCCCATTCGGAAAAGACCTACAGAGCCAACTGTGGGAAGGGAGCAGGGGCGATACAGAGAAAACAGGATGCGGGTGAGGGAGGGGCCTTTGACTCCCCGGGCAGGCCCGACCCCCTCCCACCCTCCTGCCCAGCCCCACATCTCCTACCTAAAGGTCCCTCGGAGAAATTGAACAGGTAGAGGAGGCAGTAGAAGAGCTCATTTCCAGCACACAGGGTAAACAGAGCGGGCTGCACAGACAGCAAAAAGGCTGCTTAAGCAAGAGGGTAGGGTAGTGCCCCCGATCCCCCAACTAAGGGCCGGGGGGCCAGGAACTGTACTGGAGAAAGAGGGGTGCAGGGCGGTACAGGTAGGATGTGGGTGGGCATAGGGGGAACAGGGCAGATCAGGGAACCTGCCCAAGGCCCTTCACCCTCCCCTTCCGCACGGAGCTGTGGGCAGCACTCACCACAAGGTTACGAACCAACAGGAAGATATTTTTACCGGGCTGCCCCCTTGAAGCCCTGGGCCTTACCTGGAGGTGTTCCACCCTCGAGCCTCCAGTGTAAAGACTACACTCCTTCTCACAGCCTAAGGCCTTTTGAGAGCTGGTTCTGCACACCTCCCTGGCTTCTTCCTCCCTCCTTCTCCCCTCAAGCCACTCAGTTCCTTCTCCCTGGGCGCACCTGGGCCTCAGGCCCACTTGCTTTCTCCAGCAATTCACAGGGCTCAGCCCAGGAGCCCTTCCCACCAATCCCACCCTGGGCCCAGGGCTCAGCCCAGGACTTGCCCATAAGCTAAGTGAATAGGGAGGGGCAGCAAATGCTCACTCTGGAGGTGTAGTAGATGCGAAGCACTGGATTTCCAGACAGGTCAATCATCTTGTGACTTTCACTGCCTCGGACCACAGAACTTGGGGAGAAAGTAGGCGGAATCCATGAGCTTTCATTACTACGAATGCCCACCTAATCCACATTTCAACCCACACAAAGTAGGTACTGGGATTGCCTCTGTTGAACAGAGGAGGGACTGGGGCACAGCTGAGGACCACTGTCTTGCCCGAAGTCACACTACCTAGCTGGGTAGTTGGGGGAAGAATCAGGATTCAAAAGCCTCATGCCCCTTCCCAAGGGATGTTAACTCTTTGGAATCCTCAGAAGGGTTTTAGGGATTACTTAATCCAACCGTAAAACAGGACTGACGCTAATTCAGAGAAGGTTTGCCCAGGGTCCTTCAACAAAGCAGAGCTAAAAAGGAGACGTCTCAAGAAGCCTGAAGACACCTCCCATATGGTCTCACCCCTCCCCACTGTAGTGTCTTCTTCAACCGGTCAACAACCCCAGAATCACTGACCTGTGGAGGTGCAGCCAGTGGCTGGCAACATCCAAGCTCATGCTGAGCTGGAAAAGAAGGGTGGCGCGAGGGTACAGCAGGGCCAGGTTGACCAGCAGACACATTGTGGAGCACCGGTCTGTCAGCATGTCCAGCATGGCCCCAAATCGGGTTCCTGAAAAATGGCAACTATTAGGTGGATGGGGGCTGTAAGGGGGCAATGCATCTGTGACAGAAGCCATATTTAGTGTATCACTGTAATGCAGAGTCTAAGAGAGAAAAGGCCCACAATCCACTGCCTGGGGAGGAAAGCAGACTGCTATCGTTGGAGTATGAAGGTCAAAAGGCAAGGGTCACCGTATCATAAAACAAGGAAGCATGGCAGTGTAGAGAAAACAGTGTAGAAGGGAGTGAGAAAGCTAGCATGGGAAGTCTTAGAGGTGGGTCTGAAGAACAGATTAAAAAAATTAATCATCTCTCCAGAAACCATCTCCCTTCCCTCTCCATCCTCCCTCTAAACATGCTTTCTGGAATCCTTATGGCTTGTGCCTGGCATACAGCAGATGCCCCCAAAACACCTGTTGAATGGATTTTTATTCAGAGAGGCCTCCAGCACTTGCACTGCCATGCTGGGTCTTGGTATCCCACACCCCTCGCTATCAATGAGTTCTTCTCCACAGCGAGCTTAAATCCCTTCTGCTACAAAATCAGGCCATTCTGTTCTGCTTTCTACAGAGATGGGAATGACAGAGCCCTCTGATTCCCGAGTACCCGCCTACCCCGAGGTCCTAAGGAAGCAGGAAAAGGGGGCAGAGGGTTGTTGGGTCTCAAGGCTGGCTGAGAAAAGGTGTCTGTCACCTTGATTAAGGGCTCGAGCAGCGTGTCCATCGAAAGCGTCCAGAAGTCCGCTGAGCAGGTAGAAGGAGGAGGCCGTGAGAGGGCAGCAGGGCATGAAGTAGAAAGAAATGATGGCGAAGACAATCCGGGCATAACCTTGGGATTGAGACGGCAGGGGGAGACAGGGCAGGATCAGGGAGCCTGCCCAAGGTCCCTAGCCCTCCCGTTCGGCCCGGAGCCGCGGGTAGCACTCACCGATGAGGTTAGGCACAAACAGGAAGATATTTTCGCCTGGCATCGCGGAGGTTCCCTGGCCGCCCTGGGCCTTATCTGGAGGTGCCAGCTCTCTCCCAGCTCCGGCGGAAGGCTCACCCTCCAGCCCGGCTCATCGGCCGCGCCCACTGCGCGCAGGTCCCCGCTGCCCCTGCCAGGTCCCAGATGTTAAAGCTCTTTGCCTGCCGTAGCATGGGCCGACACAGCTGTGCGTGGGTCACAGAGGGCGCGCACACCCAGCCCTTCCCCTGAGCAGACGCTGGCCTCCGCCTGCCCCGCCGGCTCTCCTGCCTCCAGCTGCAGCCCCTGCTCCTCCAGCTGTGCTTAGCTTCCGGAACCTACTCTTCAGGGTTCGTCCTTGCAAAATTGGAGAAAGGAAGAAGAGGCTTAAGAAATGGCTGCGTCCCCTTTAAGACCTGCCCTCTTCCTTTTCCTTTTCTTCCCTCCTCCCCTTTCCATCGGTTCGTACCAAAGTAAAGAGGGAGGAGAGGGGGCAAAGAACCATCAACGCTGAGCAAAGGAAGGAACTTAAAAGGAGAGGTCAAAAGAGAAGGAGGCCTAGGTAAATGTCTCTACTTTCCTTTCTGCGGAGGATATGACTCCTGAAGACAAAGATAAGGAAAAAAGATCCCGCCCTCCCGATTCTTTGCACCCCCGAGAGGCCAGGTTATTTGGCACAGCCCACACCTTTTCTTCCCCGCCCCCTCTCTCTGGCCCCATTTGCTCTCACAGGCTCCAGGCAAAAAGATGATAGCCAGAGAGGTTGGAGGGCGGCCTCGGGTGGGGTTGCTTCTCGCGTGCCCCTAGTGGTGGGAGGGTTAGGTGCCAGGCTCCACCTTGATCTTCCCAAGTTTCTCAAGGCCACTGGCGCGGGGGTCACTGCCCCCAAGGAGGGACCTAAAGGGGGTGGAGGAGAGGCCGGAGGAGCGAATGCGACAAGCTGGGAAAATGCCCTCCCAGCTTTGGTTCTAGAATCCCTACTCTCCCTACGGTGCTGCTGAACCTCCGCAGACGCCAAGGTTTTTATAGCAACGGGTAGCGGCGCCGCTCCCGGTTCCCCTCTTTCCAACCTTCCTCCCCAGCTCCCAAGTCCCCCGTCCCCCGGCCCATAAAAGGGCTCCTTATAGACCTCCCCGTCTCCCCTCCTGCCGAGTAGCCCAAGATTTCGACCCATCTGCCAGGTCGGGGGCGGCAAGTGGTCTGCCTTGTCTTGGGAAAGGTCTTGGGTGAGAAGAAGGGAAGAGAGGCCCCGCTGGGCGAAGTGAGGGGGGCGGGAGGCGGGTGTTGTGGGAGTCCCACCTCCTCCCTCCCCCAGGAAGACTTAAGGCAACGATTTCTTTTCTTTTTTTTTTTCTTTTTTTCAGAGAGAGAACTGACACAGTTCTTCAAGGCCGCGGGGAATGGTGGTGTGTTGGGTTTGGGAGAAGTGGGCTCGTTTCTCAGCCTAACCTGAGCTTCCGCTGTCCCCAGGGGGATGGCATCCACTGCTACCAGGAATGTGGAGGAAAAGGGCAGCGGGCAGTCCCAAGCCACAGACTCTGCAGCCTGCTTGGGTGGAGGTCCGGTGAGCATTGGAGAGGAGTTCTTGGGGTGGGGGTGAAGTGAAGAGCTCCTAGGCTTAGGGCACTGAGACCGCCAGCCTGGAAACTCTAGCCTCAACCCTGAGCCCAGAGCCCCCAGCACTATGCCCCTGAGGTCCCCAAAGGCTGCCCTCCACTTCCAGGACCTTCCAGGCCAAATTGCAAGACCCAGCCGTCCAATACCAGACTCCTTAGACCCAGAGCCCCCAGCCTGGGAGCCTCCAGACCCAGGACTCCCATGTAGGAACTCCCAGGCTGAGCCCCTCTGACTTTCCCTTTTCCAGAAGGTTTCCCATTCTGAGGAATTCCTGACACAGATCAGCGCAGAACTCACTGACGAGGCCTTGTTTGTCGCTGCCTACCACATGAATCCTGTGCCCATCAAAAAAAACAGACACAAGACCAAGGGATTCAGATATCCAAACACGGTGAACCCCACGCCAGGACCCTTCTGTCCAGAGACCCTCCGATACCACTAGTTCCAGTCCCTGCTTCCAGTTATGCCAGCCTCCTCATTCTTCCTGGGGCGTGGCAGGCACGCTCCCGCCTTTGGACAGATTATGTGTGAGGGGCCCCTGGGAACTCCAGGTGGAAATGCTCTGTAGACAGTTGGGAATATGGCTTCAGAACTCAGTGGCAAGGTCTGGGCTGGTGATAGAGATCTGATCTAGGAGGAAGTTGGCAGTTGAAGGGTGTGCAGTTGCCCTGGTGGGGGGTGGGGTGGGGGGATGGAGGGTTGTGCAGAGTGAGAAAGACGAGGGGCGCTGAGGATGGAGCCTTGGAGAACCTCTCCAAGTCAGGGGTTGGCAGAGGAGGAGAGAGGGGTTCATGAAGATGGTAGAGAAGGAACTGACAGCAATGTTTATTTTATTTTTTTTAATGACTTTTAAAATTTTATTTATTTATTTTTGGCTGTGTTGGGTCTTCGTTGCTGCACACGGGCTTTCTCTACTTGCGGCGAGTGGGGGCTACTCTTCGTTGTGGTGTGCGGACTTCTCATTTCAGTGGCTTCTCTTGTTGCGGAGCACGGGCTCTAGGCGCACAGGCTTCAGTAGTTGTGGCACACGGACTCAGTAGTTGCGGCTCGCAGGCTCTAGAGCACCGGCTTAGTTGCTCCGTGGCATGTGGGATCTTCCCGGACCAGGCATCTAACCCGTGTCCCCTGCATTGGTAGGCGGTTTCTCAACCAGTGCACCACCAGGGAAGTCTCAGCAAATGTTTATTGAGTGTCTGTTATGAATAGGGAATGATGGGTAGATTTGTGGATGGATGGAAAGAGAATGGTGGGCGGATGGATAGATGGATAGGTGGGGAATGGTGGATGGATAAATAGATGGATGGGGGATAGGGGTTGGATGGATAGGTGAAGGATGGAAAGATAAAAAGACATGACCCTTGAATCTAAAGTCAAAAGACTCTTATTCTTTTCTAGGGAGCTCTGCCTAGCAACTTGACATCTGGAGGATGATCCCAACTCTGGTGCTGCTCTTGGCCTCTCGTGCCCTCTCCCCACTCTGTTCCTCTAGAACATGCACCAAAGCTCCTCTTTCACAACTCATTCAACAGTTTGGTTTTGGGGTGATTCCTGGTCATGAGCAACATCACCCCTGAAGCCTCCAAAGGGTTCTGGAACCATCACACACCTCTCCACCCTCAGCTAGCAAGGACACCACCAGAAATCAAAAACTTTAATAAAGTGACAGAGATCCTTCCCTCCTCTCAGGCTGGGCAGTGCTCTCTGTGGGGTGATGTGGGAAGAGTGCCCCTCCCCCTTTTTGCCAGATATGTGGGCATATTATTTCATTTATTTATTTCCTATTCCTTTTTTTTAAATCATCTTTATTGGAGTATAATTGTTTTACAATATTCCTATTCCTTTTTTTTTTTAACATCTATTGGAGTATAATTGCTTTACAATGGGGTGTTAAGTTTCTTGGGCATATTATTGGAATGGCTTTTTTTTCTTTTTGAGTGATTTTTCTTTTTTAATTTTTTTTTTTTTCACAGCACCACGTGGCATGTGGGATCTTACTTCCCAGACCAGGGATCAAACCGACACCCTCTGCAGTGGAAATGCAGAGTCTTAACCACTGGACCACCAGGGAATTCCCCTGGAATGGCTTTTTTTTTTTTTAATTAATTAATTTATTTATTTACTTATCTACTTATGGCTGCGTTGGGGCTACTCTTCGTTGTGGTATGCAGGCTTCGCATTGCAGTGGCTTCTCTTGTTGTGGAGCACGGGCTCTAGGCGCACGGGCTCAGTAGTTGTGGCGCGCGGGCTCTAGAGCACAGGCTCAGTAGTTGTAGTGCACGGGCTTATTGCTCCACAGCATATGGGATCTTCCTGGACCAGGGCTCGAACCCGTGTCCCCTGCATTGGCAGGTGGATTCTTAACCACTGTGCCACCAGGGAAGCCCCTGGAATGGCTTTAATTCAGGCAGATATCAACCTATTCTCCATCAACCTGTTGGCAGAGATGAGTTCATGGGTCCAGATCCAGCCTCCCAGCCAAACTCCAGCACCTTAAGGTGCCTGTGGCATCTGAGAGGGTCCACCTTTGCTTCTGAGGAGCCCCTCCGGCCACCAGTGTCAGTGTTGAGGTCTCCCCTCCACGTTTTGGAGCCGCATGGCTATGGAACATATCATGCCTGTTACTAACCAGAAGGCAGTGCAGTAGGCTTTGTGACGTTTGCATTTAAATCCCAGTCTGGCCACTTATTGGAGCCTCGTAAGGAAGTCAGTTCACATCTCCCAGCCTCTGTTTCCTTATCTGAAAAATGGGAATAATTGTCCCTGTCTCACAAGGGCCTTGTGAGAGTTAAAAACATAATGCATACATGCTCATCACAATGCCTGGCACAGAATAAATGCCAAAAAAACTTAGGCTGTTATCAAGGTCGGTTTGCCTCGTGTTCTAAAATCCAATCCTCTTTTGAGTGTCCTAAAAATGTTTCATTATATTTAATTATAAAATTTTAATTAAGGAAAATTCAGTTGATTTGGAGAAAGACTTTAAGACAAACAGGCTGAGGCTTCCCTGGTGACACAGTGGTTAAGAATCCGCCTGCCAATGCAGGGGACACGGGTTCGAGCCCTGGTCTGGGAAGATCCCACATGCCGCGGAGCAACTAAGCCCGTGCGCTACAACTACTGAGCCTGCACTCTAGAGCCCTTGAGCCACAACTACTGAGTCCGCGTGCCACAATTACTGAAGCCCGCGCTCCTAGAGCCCATGCTCTGCAACAAGAGAAGCCACTGCAATGAGAGGCCCAAGCACCTCAACGAAGAGTAGCCCCCGCTCGCCACAACTAGAGAGAGCCTGCGCGCAGCAACGAGGACCCAATGCAGGAAAAAAAAAAAAAAAAAAAGACAAACAGGCTGTAAATTCTCTATAACGTTCAAAAGTAAAGTAGAAAAGGACACCCATGGGAAACCAAACAAGCTCATTGTTCATGAAAAGCTGCAAATATAATACTTGGTAGACACATAACAGCAGATATGCTTAAAATGCCAAAAAGGGGGCTTCCCTGGTGGCGCAGTGGTTGAGAGTCCGCCTGCTGATGCAGGGGACACGGGTTCGTGCCCTGGTCCGGGAAGATCCCACATGCCGCGGAGCAGCTGGGCCCGTGAGCCATGGCCGCTGAGCCTGAGCTCTAGAGCCCGCGAGCCACAACTACGGAAGCCCGCGCGCCTAGAGCCCGTGCTCCACAACAAGAGAAGCCACCGCAATGAGAAGCCTGCACACCAAACAAAGAGTAGCCGCTGCTCGCCACAACTAGAGAAAAGCACACGCATAGCAAAGAAGACCCAACGCAGCCAAAAATAAATAAATGCCAAAAAGATTGGGGGGAAAAATGGTACACTTGGATGGGTACAAGATTTCTCAAAAGGGGGTTGACTTTTAGGTCAGCTGGTCATGAAACAAATTGAGCGCTGTTTGTCACCTGCCAAACAGTGAAGGAGGAGAGGCAGCTACTGTCATTTATCACCCAGCTAGAAGAGCCTGGAAACGCCAAGCCCTGTGGAGAGACTGCTGAGGCCAGGAGTGGGCCCAGCTGGTCCTCCAGAGGCTGAGCCCAAAGTCAGGCTTTTTGACCCCAGGCCAGCCCCTTCAACACTGCCCTGTGTGCAATCTTAAATTTCCATCTTTTTCCCCAAGTGTTCCCCTATCCCCAGCCCTCTTTCCAGAGAGGCCACCATCACCATCTCCAGTGCTCTGTGACCCACCTTCCCACACCCCACCAGCCCAGTTACAAATGGAGATTTTCTGTTTATTGCTCAAAAACAAAAATCCAGAAGCAAAGGTGGGGAGACTGTGGGTAGGGGACATGGCAGGAAGGGGGTAGGGGCCTTGTCCCAGCTCTCCCCTTCATCCCTCTTCTTCTGACCCTCCAAGGGTCAGAGGTTAGGCCCGGGGACAGAGCATCTGGGAAGGGCAGAGCCTTCATGACCAAGGGAACAGCAGAGCTCTTGGGTAGTCCTTGTGGGATGCCCTGGGCTGGAGGGGCCCCAGGAGTTGCATCAGGGGCTGAGTTCCCCTCCTAGGGTCCAAAAGGGGGTAGAGTGAGTGGGGGGCAGGCCCCTTGTTTGGCAACTGAGAAGAGGAGGCTTTGGGCACAGGATGCTGGTTTATTTACTGTAGGGTCCCCAGGGCCATCAAAGCCCCCTCGTGGGGCCAGGAGATTATTTACACAGCAGGGAGGAAGGGAGCCAGAGGCCAGGTCCTGTACTCCTTCCTGCCCAGAATGAGGAGAGGAGGGGCGTCCTGGGTCCTGCAGCCTTAGTCTTGGTGTTCAGATGGAAACTTCATACTCTCGTGTATCCTGGAAGCAGAGAGATGGCATCAGTCACTAGAATGGGATGGAGGTGGAGGAGGCATCCACAAGGAAGGGGAAAGACTCTGTGTTTTTAAAATAACAAAGATCACTGGGAGTTTGGGGACCATGGGGTGGGAATGGGGCTGAATCTGGCCAATGGGTGTATTTGGTTCATCCTACAGTATCTTAAAGTCACATAAAAATCTAAATTTCTGGATTGTCTTGAACAGTTGGAAGGTCTGGCAGTTGGGCCTAGGTTTCCTCCATGGACTGGATGGGGTACAAGCTTTCCAGTTGGTCACAGTCCTTACCACTCCCGATTGGCCCACCTGACTTGGCTTTGTTCATTGACGTGGCCTTTGTAGGCAGCTGAGTTTGCAATTCCCAAGACAGATGTTACAAAGACCTTGAGAGAAGGTTATGGAGTCCCAGGGGAGCTGAGGGATGTGGCACTCCAGGGGTAGGGGAAGGGCTCACCCCAGCTTCATACAGTGGATTGCTGAAGTCTGACTCCACCGTGATGGGGCTGTAGGAATGGGAGCCTGAGAAGCCGAAGAGGGATTTTCCCTGTAGCCTGGGAAAGGAAGGAGATAGAGGGGCTTATCGAGAAGTGAGCCCCCAACCCCCCCTCACCCGGGCTTCTGTGCCAGGCAGGCAGGACGTCTGCCCTGGCCAGCAGCTCCCTGAGCTATGTACTTACTTGGTGTAGTATATGTAAACGCCACTGCCGAGGACGATGACCAAGCCTAGGGGCAGCAGAATGGCCAAGGCGAGGTTCCCACCCTCTAGCTGCCGTGACGGGTCGGTGGTCTGGCTCACTGGAAGGAGGAGGAGAGGCCAGTGATCTGGGGCTGGGCCCAGCCCTGGACTCTCCCAGCCTCCTGCCCTGGGCCCTGAACCCTGGGCCTCACCCCACCGGGGGCCTGGCCTCCTGCCCCCGGCCTCTGCCTTGCCCTCCCAACTTGGCCAGGCCTGGGTCTCCACCTGTGCCCTCACTGACCTTCCAGTTTTCGGTTGTCCAGGAGCTCCTCATAGGCCACTGCAGGGAGAGGAGGAGGAGGGGACGGGGTCTGAGCCAGGGAGGGAAGGAGGCTGGGTAGAGGGCCGGGAGCCCAGTGGGGCCGGGCTGGACAGCCTGGATTCTCTGCCCTCTGCTCAACCTAAACTTGATCCTTCCCTTGGGGACAGGGGAGGAACAGTCAGAGCAGGGCCTCGGTCCTCCTCCTCCAGACCCCTGGGCAGTCTAAACCAACCAGGTCTGTAGGATTTGTCAAAAATACGGAAACTGAGACCTATTCGGAGGGCAAGGGACTGCCAAACCAAAGCCCCCTCTACTACTTCCCTTAGGATAATTCCATGACCTTGAACTTCTCCAGGGCTTTTGGCTATACCTCTGATGATGAGAGCCCATAGAAAGTGGATGGGGAGCTCGGCAGGGTCTCGAATTTGCTACCTGACTTTCCCAGCCCTGTCACATCCTGGACACTGCTGTGCCCCCTCCTGCCCTGCCTGCCCAGGCACCTTTGCAGAGTGGGGGCTGGCTGGTCCACTGTGAGGGGTGGCCGGGCACACAGGTGATGGTGACCTCGCCAATGAGCTCAAAGCCCTCATAGCAGAAGAAGCGCAGAGACTCGCCCGCCTGGTAGTGATGCTTGTACAACGTCTGATAGCCGTTCTCCGGCACCCCGGGGTTCAGGCACGGCTCGTACTTCACTGCAGGGAAGAGGTCAGTCATGGGCCAGCTGCACCATCGAGCAGGCCACCCAGCCACCCATCCTAGGGTGTCCCCAGACTCACAGGCGCACTTGGGGACCCGGTCGCTCCACTTGGGCGTGCCCGTGTCCCGGCTGTAGCAGGTGAGCACGGCCGCCCCCTCCAGGCTATACCCCGGCAGACAGCGGTACTGGACGTGGGAGCCAACAGGAAAGCCAGCATCTGAGGTGGTGCGGTGCCCGTTGGTGATCTCACCAGGATCGGCACAAGTCATGACTGTTGGCAGGAGGGCAAAGTCAGGGGGAGCCAGGCCCTTAAAAGATCTGCCAGAAGCTTAGAGCTGGGAGACGCCTGAGTCGTGGGCCATCTCCTCTGGGCAACACTCCGCACACACCTCCCACTCCTTCCTCAGAATGAACAGAGCAGGAGTTGGAAAACTTAAAATTCAATGCATTTTACATAGCAGGTTTCTTCCAGAAAACAGAACGTTTGGGGCAACCTGGGCCCCCATCCTAGGGTGAAATTTGAAATATTGAACCACTCAACCAGAGCAAACCAGCTAAATCCCAACCGTGTCAGCCCTGCATGGCAAATCATCATCAGCAGAGCAGCTGCCCTCTTCAGAGGGGCCCAGACCTCCTGCTCCCCTCATTCCCGTCATCCCCAGCCCCTTCTGCTCACTTGTATTGCCTGCCTGGCCTCTGCGGGCATTTGTTTACAACCTTGCTGTGGAAGAATCCCAATCAAAGCCATTTCTTATATATAGACCTGAGCAAGGCACCTCGCTAAAATGTTTTACAAACATGATATCATATACCCTGATGATCTCAGAGAGGTCAGCGTCACTATCACCTCCCTTGGGGCTCAGGGCTCAGGGCAGTCAAATGACTGGTCTATGGTCACTCAGCCAGGGAGTGGCAAAGCTGGAACTGTTCAGGGTCACAGCCAGGGAGCACTGGGCTGAGATTCAGAGACTTAGGGCTCAGCTCAGCTGAAGGCTCCATGTGCTGCCTTGGGCAGGGTCCCTACTGAGTCTTGGGCAGCTGGGCCACGCCCTATCCCCTCTGGGCCCCGCTTCCATCCCTTCTTGTCCCCGCCCCGTGCGGTCTGGGTTCCAGATTGGACATCCTGTGACTCCTTCCAGGGATGGGGAGCTGTGTCAACTAGAAAGTTTTCCTTGTGTCCAGTCCAAATCTGGCTTCCTGAAACTTATCCTCATTGGTCCCACCGTTGCTCCTAGGGGCCAGGTGAAAGACCTACAATCCTATACCCTGGTGACAGGCTTCCAGAAATTTGGAGGAAGTGACAAGATGCCACCCCTTTCTGCTCTTCTAAAAGATAAATTCTCCCAGCTCCTTTGAATGTCACCTCCTCTGTGAAATCTCCTGCCCTATCCCTGGGACAATTAACCCACCCCTCTTCCTAAAGCCCTTCTTCATACTTATAGCAACTACTACTTACTCACTGTTTACCTGCACCAGGCACTAACGTGAAAAGCTTTTCATTTGCTTTTCACAATCCTCTATTCCTACTTCACTGAGGAAGAAGCCAAAGCCTCAGAGATGTTAAGTACCTTGCCTGAAGTCACCCAGCGGTTACCACTCTAATATCCTGAGTTAAGTATCTGTCCCTGTCCCAGACTGTGAGCTCTGTCAGGGTAGGGAGAGTCCCCAACACCTCCGCATAACTCCAGCCCCAACACATCATGGGACTTTAATAACGGAATTAAAATAAACCGACGGGCTTCCCTGGTGATGCAGTGGTTAAGAATCCGCCTGCCAATGCAGGGGACACGGGTTCGAGCCCTGGTCCGGGAAGATCCCACATGCCGCAGAGCAACTAAGCCCGTGCGCCACAACTACTGAGCCTGTGCTCTAGAGCCCACGAGCCACAACTATGGAAGCCCACACGCCTAGAGCCCATGCTCCGCATCAAGAGAAGCCACCGCAATGAGAAGACTGCGCACCGCAGGATAACGAAGAGTATCCCTCGCTCGCCGCAACTAGAGAAAGTTCTCGTGCAGCAACAAAGACCCAACTCAGCAAAAAATAAATAAATAAATGAATAAATAAATAAATTTATTAAAAAAATAAAAGTAAATAAAATAAAATAAACCGAACTCTCTGACAAGCCTAGGCCCCTGCAAAGTGACTCCTCATAATGTCAAGGGTTGGGGACTGAGAGACTGGAGCAAGGCCTAGAACAAGAAAAGAGATGACGGGGCAGGCGGGGGGCAGGGGGGCAGGGGGGCGGGACTCAGACTGGGCAGAGGCAGGGGAGGAACCCAGAAGAACCAGGTTCAGGACCCAGAACAGTGCAAGAGAGAGGGATGCAGCCCTGGGAAGATGAGAGTGGGGACCAGAGGGTACGGTTTCGGAACACCGAGGAACAGAGGAGTGGAACCCACTGGACATATGGTTGGGGCCTGAGGAAGATCTAGGCAGGACCTCGAGCGAAGGGATGGGTCCAGACAGAACAGGGGCGGGAACAAGAAGATACGGAGGCGGGGCGCATAGGGGGTGGGCGGAGCCCAAGCAGAGCCGTGAAACCCAGGTGGGCAGGGGCGGAGCCACAAGAGGATTAGGGCGGGGCCCGGGCTCACTCTTTCGGCAGGCGGGCGGCGCTGCGCTCCAGGACAGGTCCCACTGGCAGGTGAGAATGTCCGACCCAAGCAGCTCATAGCCAGGCTCGCACTGATAAGTAAGCACAGTGCCCCGGATCAGGTCCCCGTGGGAAGCCGTCCTCCAGCCCCATTCCGGGGGCGGCAGCTCGGGGCACGTGTCGTTCCTCGGGACCTCTGCAGGGGAGAGACGGCGAGTTTGGAGGCTGTCCTGCGACCCAGGGCGCCCTACCAGCCTCGGGGGCCTCTCTGACCTGCGGGACCCCTTCCCATCTCGGGACCCTAGGCCTCGGTACCTTTGAAGTGCAACACGAAACCCTGGCCCAGGCCCGGGTTTGGAGGTCCGGGCGGTGCCTGGAACTGCAGCGTGAGGTCGGGCCCAGAGGAGAGGAGGCGGCGGCGCGGTTGAGGCCCTCGCAGCTGGGCCAGGACTCGGGCACTGGGACCGTCCCCATCGAACAGGGTCAGCATATCCCCTTCGCGCACATTCAAGCTGGAGAGAGTGGGACCAGATATGGGGGCTGGGTTACGATCGGCCCCTCCCATCTGGTTCTGCCCAATCACTAACTCAGCTCATTAGCAACCTTACCTACTCTCCAGTCCCGCCCTACATTCTCCTATCCCAGGCCTCAGTTTGGATCAGTTATGGGCTTCTCCTCCACGCTAGTCGCTCCAGGTTCCATTTGGTCTGTGGCTCCTCCCGGCTCCTGCTTCCCAATCCCCAGCCCTGATCATTGTTGACGCCTCCCACTTCCCAGTCCCTCCTCCATCACCAGGTGACGCACAGCCAGGCTCAACTCCAGCTCTGACCAAACACAGACCATGCTCATTACCACCCAGCCCAACTCTAGGCCCCAACCGAGTACATGCTTTTTGAGCCACGCCCACTTTTGGTTCTGTCCAGGCACATGACCACCTCACACCAAAGTAGCTCACTGGATCTCCCCCACAGCCACGCCCACCTTGTGTGCTGCTGCTGATGCAACAGCTCGGGCCTGGGTCCCTGGAAATCACTCCGGCGGGGCCTCAGAAACAGCCAATGAGTGAGACTTCAGGCCATAGCCCCTTTTTCACAATAGTCCCCGAGGAAGGCTGCATTACCCCATTTACTTGTCCAAGGTTGCCTGACCAATAAGTGATTTGTACCTGGGTCTACCTGATGTCCCACACCCCTATCCTGAATCCTTAGCCACTTCTTTCATCCGAACGTATATTCACTGAATCTCGTGCAGACACTCGAGCCGGCCAGGCTCATAATGCAGGCCAGTGCATTGTCATACCACACATGGCTGAGCCCACACCCATTGCACCCTCTGCAGTACCCAGACGTACATCTCAACTTGAAGCAAGATGCGCTTCTCTTCCTGGACATGCAGACCCCACACGCAGTCTTGGCCGGGGCTATAGCTCTGGGGCCAATCTGGAGAGAGGACCACACCAGCTGGCTCTGACAGCTCCCCTCCACACATGGCTAGGATAGAAAGGGTGTCAGATTCAGGACCCAGGTGGGCATGCAGTCTCTATTTCGCTACGATCCTCACCACTCCCAACTGTGTGCACCAGACTGCCTCCCCGGTTTCCTATTATCTATTACCCACCTGATTCTTGCCACGTCTAGTCCTGTTGGGTCCAATCCCCCGCCCCACTCTTAACTAACCCCGCCCAGTCTCCAGCCTATGCATTACCACCCAATCCATGACTTAGCCCAATCTAGCTCTTGAAGATATTTGGGTTATGACCCCTGAACTCTGTAACAAGCCCATCAACTACTCAGCTAAGAAAACTAAGCCTCTGAAAGGGACAGAGATTGATCCTGAGTTTACTAGGTTCTCCTTCCTGAACGGCCTTCCTAGGATCCCCAGCTCAGGGGGTAGTCTGTGAACTGAAGGATGTTCTGGGGAGGCGGGGAAGGTGGCAGGCTCACCCTTGCAGGCTGGCTCTGTGTCATTCCAGTGGGGTTCTGTGGGATCCACACATTCGATGGCATTGGGGGGGCCAGGGGGCTCCAGGGCATATCCTGGGAGGCACGAGAAGGTGGCCAGTGCCCCTGGGCGGTATTCAGGGTCCGTGGTGGTGACATTGCCATGTGCCAGGAACGGGGCAAAGCAGCGATCTTCCTCAAAGGCTAGAGAGGAGTCAGTCACAGGAATTAAGCATTAGGACAGGCCTCCAGGGATCTCAGACTGGGGAACCAGGCTGAATTCCAGTGTGGTTTGGCCCCCCAGTGGGCTATTTAAAATGGAAAGCCTTTGGGCTTAGCTTTCACTTTCCAGTTTCCCCCAAACCCTAACATTCCTCATTCACATATTTATGTTAGCTCCCCGGCCTCTGGACAGAAACCCCAAGGTCAGTCAAGTCCCAGCCACTATTCTACAGATGAGGACACTAGGTCCACAGACAAAAAGCCATGTGCTCCATGTCACACAGTAGGGCAGTGGCAGAACCAGGCCTCAAGGCCAGATTCCTTGATTCCCAGCCAGAGACACTTGGCTCTGGAAGCTGCAATGGAGTGGGGGAAAACGGTGCCTTTGGAGACCTGGCTCATGTAGGTGTGTTCGCTCCTCAAAAATAACCGTTGGTTTCTGATCAACCCTGATTATCCATACTGTGGCTAGAATCCAAAAGTGAGGCAAACACAAAAGCTACTCAGTTTTAACTTTGGTCTAAGTCAGCAAAAAAATTAACATTTGTAGAGTGTTTTAGTTTTTGCCCATCTGATCATATCTTAGACTCAGGTAAGGCTCAGGTGCCTGTGATACAGAAAAAGTCTGAAGCCCATGGAGCAGCAGTGGCCCACAACCATGGAGACAGGCCTCAAACCTAGAAATTCTCTTTGCACTCTCAGAATCTAAAATGCAATTTATTTTTCAGATCCACTGTTCTGTTTCACCATTACTTAACCTGATAAGGTGTCATGTCCAAATCTTATGCATCCATCAGGGCCAAGTGCCAATTCCCTTTCTCCTTTGATTCATACCAGAAACTAGCCCCTCCCATCTCTGAGCATTTTACTTTCTTTGTCTCTTTCCTGCTACTGTTTACACAAATCCTCTGCTCCAGCCACAGTGAAACTCTCTGTTTCCCAAACATACAGGCTTTTCTCTACCTCTTCACTGTTGCTCACACTGTTCCTTTCCCCTGAGATGCTCATTCCCAATCTTCCTCTTTTAAAATTCTCTCTATCCTGTAAGTCCCAGTTCAAATGCCTCCTCCCATGATCACTGACTTCCTTCCTTCCTACCTATCCAGCATCCAGTCCCCTTTGTGTGTTAACAGCACTCCTATTTTCATTTTGGGTCACACGTCCTCCCCACTTCCAGTCCATGAGATTCAGTTGGAGCCAACCAGGGATGGCCATGTGATGTGGATCTGCCAATCATAACACCACCTGCCCCTAGCTACAGTGATTGGCTCAGGCATAGATAGATGACCTAAGCCAGGGCAATGAAAGCCTTTCCTGGCATTTTTGTTAAAGCTCTTAGGAAAGTGGTATGCTTTCTCTCTGATGGGGTTGCTAAAGTTGTTGGTATGTAAATCTGTAACTGCTAGGTACACAACAGACTGAGAGTCTGCCTGAGAATGAAGCCAACCGAGAGGAAAGAATGGAGAGATTTAAGTAACTGGTCTCTTGGCTGCGTACCTGGATCCAGCCACACTTGAAGCTTAAGTAGAAAAGACCACCTCAGGGAATTAGAATGTGTCCTTGTCGATTTGGGATGGGGAGACAAGTCAGTTTTCAGGAATCCAAACGTGGAGATAAGCAGAGATGGATTATGTGCTTGTGACCATGCCTGGGCGTAGGAAGAGGGGAAGGTGCGGCAGGTGGGGCCTCAGGGGAAGGGCAGTTACCTTCAAATCGGAGGCTTAGCAGCAGGGGATTGGCAGGTGTCTCTGAAAGCAGCTCCACATAGAGGGACTGGGCATCACTGATGAGACCCCGCTCTGGGACATCATCCATGTCCGAGTCATAGATCACCGGGGATAGGGGACTGCCCCCTGAGCGCACCATCAGCCTGGGATGGACAGAGGTGGCCAGGAGCTCAGCTTCCCCTCAGAAGCTGCCTCACCTCTTGCCTGCTCTCCTAACTTAATTTCATAGCTATTATTTTCAAACATTAACTATATGCCATGTACTCTTCTAAGCTTTTACACATTTTATCTCACTTAATTCTCACAAGAACCCTTGAGTTAGATACTATTATTGTCCCTCATTTTATAGATGAGAAAATTGAGGCACAGAAAGAGTAAGTAACCTGTCCAGCTACACATAGCAACTAATGTCAGAGCTGGGACACTAGTTTGCTAGATAAAGAGTGAGAATAATGAAGATGACGTTGGCAAACACATCTATAGTGCTTACTGTGTGCTAGGCACCATTCCAAGCACTTTACATATCTTAATGCATTTGTCCTCACAGAAACCTTAAGAGGGAGGTACTATTATCTCCATTCTACAGATGAGAAAACTGAAGCACAGAGAGGTTAAGTGATTTGTCTCAGTTTGCACAGCTATACTGCCTAAGAAAGGGGAAGGACTAACCCGCATTTGACATAGATCCCAACTGGGATTCCCCCCGCGTCTGTCTGACTGTCTATTGCAGCCTCCCTATTTCTTTGAAGTGAGGACCTCTGACGCAAGGCCCAGACCCTCACCGGTCGTTGTCCTCATCCAGGGAGACTCTCTCAAAGTGTAGGTGCAGCCGGCGTCCCTCAGCTGCTTCGATGACCCAACGGCAGGTGAGGTTGGGCCCTGCAGCTCCCCCAGGCTCAGGGGACACGATGCGGCCAAGTGTAGCATTGTGGATGGTGCCACCACAGGATGCTGTGGACGGTGCGGGGGGGCAGGTTAAGGTGACTTGTCCTTTTCCCATCTGCAGAGCTATTGCACCCACACCTTTGCCTGGGACCTGGCCTTGGGATGACCTCTGCCCTACAGGCTCACCCCAGGACTTTTTTCAGGCCACTACCAGGTGAGGAACCAGCCTTGGAATAGAAAAACCCTAGGATGGACACCGCCCCCCCCGCAGGATGGCGATTCCATCAAAATGAAGACTCCCCAGATGTGGACACCCTGGGGTGGGGAGTTATGGGGAAGTCCCCCAAACTGAAGCTCTCAGATGGAAAATACTCAGGATAGGATCCCAGGATGAAGACTCTCCAGGATAGACACCCCCAGATATAGACCCCAAGAATGGTTTCCTCTAGGATGAGGAGTCTCCAAAAGCAGGGACCCCCGGAATGGTGACTCCCCAAATGGGAACCCTCCAGGAATTCCCTGTGGTCTATTGGTTAGGACTCTGCGCTTCCACTGCAGGGGGCACAGGTTTGATCCCTGGTCAGGGACCTAAATTCCAACAAGCCATGTGGCACGGCCAAAAAAAAAAAAAAAAAAGGAACCCCCCCCCCCCCGCCGGGTGACCCCCCCCGAGCTGACCCCCCCCCCCCAAGGATTGAGACTCCAAGGATTGAGACCCTCAGGGTGAAGAGCTCCAAATGGAGACCTCAGGATAAGGACTCTTCAGGGTAAAAACCCCTTCAAGATGGGTGTTCCCAAAGATAGAGACCCCCAAGGTAGGACCCTCCAGTGGGGCTCCCAGGACAGAAAACCACACCTATTGTGGTAGGGACTCACCCATGCAGCTGGGGGGTTCACTGCTCCAGGCTGGCCGGGTACCATTGAGGCAGATGAGGGTCTCCTCACCCTGCAGCTGGTAGCCCGAATCACAGTGGAAGGTGGCAGTGCCTCCAGGGTGAAGGTCTGTCACACTCACATCCCCATGGGCTGGCCGGGGAGGGAAGCCGCAGCTCAAGAGGTAGGCTGGATCAGGCAGGGCAGGAGAAAGAGGATTCACTCTCCCAGGCCATCCTCTCTCACTGGTTCCCCAGCATTTCCTCCCCTCTTTCCAGGTCCCCCTCACTCTCCAGGGCACAAACTGGCTCCATACTGGAGTCCTTACGTGGACACACTGTCTCATGAAGAGGTAATGTCAACATCCCTTATCTCCCCTAATCTTTGTAATCTACCCACTTTGGCCCCCATTTTACAGATGAGAAACCTGAGCCTCAAAGAAGTTTTGGACCCTAGCACCCATTTACTGTGTGAACTCAGGCAAATCAATTGACCACTCTGAACCCCATTCAGCTCTAATAATAGCAAATAGTATTTGCAGAGCTTGTTCAGCTTCCAAAATGAGTTCACGCAGTGCTTTTGAGGTAGTCAGAGAAAGGCTGTGACCCACTTTCCAGGGGTGGAAATTGAGGCTCCAAGTTATTAAGTGCCTCAGATCATTTTCTCCCCTCCACACACACAGACTTTCTTCCACTGAGGTGTCACTGTGGTATTATACCCTCAGCTTTCATCCAGAGGAGTCACAAGAAGCTCCTTTAGAAACAGACTATTCTGTCATTAAAGACCTTAATACCCAGTGTCCCCTAAATGAATCCCCCAGTGAAAGGGAAGTGCTAGGGAAAGCTTTGCTTTCCTTAAGGAACTGGTTTGTCTTTTTTCCTGCAATGAGAACTGTGTAATCTCTCTTTTCATACTGGCTGCTAGGAAGCCCAGAACCAGGTTGAGGCTGCCCCTAGTAACAATGGCTTGTCTATCCACATTCTGTTTTTTTCAAATTTAATAAGCATTATCTGGTGCCAATATTTCTCTTATTCTTTTTTTTTTTTTTTTTGGCTGCGCCACACGGTTTGTGGGATTTTAATTCCCCAACCAGGGATCGAACCCCGGCCCTTGGCAGTGAGAGCGTGGAGTCCTAACCACTGGACTGCCAGGGAACTCCCTCTTACTTATTCTATTTAATCTTATTGTTTGCATTCTTTTTTGAAAGCCTCCTGAAATTCTTGCGGAAACATATGAGATAAAACGAACAAATAGAAAGTGACTTGGTAATCAGTGATAGACTCTGAACCTGATCCTGACAGAGCTCTGTGTGTCTGTTTAAGACTAGGCGGAGTTCATTAAGAAGGGCTTCCTGGAGGAAGTACATCGAAGCTGGGTCTTGTACGAGGGGCAGGCTCTGGTTAGCAGAGGGTCCAGCTTGCCTGGGCCTTTGCTTTTTCTGACTCTCCAGTCCTGAGTGATTCTGTAAGAGACCTGGTCTCTCCCTGTTTCAAAATTCAACAAGCATTTCCTTGGCTGGGTCCTAGGGTCAGAGGTGAAAAAGACTGAGGCCTTGCCTTCAGGAGTTCATGGTCTACTAAGATAGACAAAAAAACAGCCTTTTAGAACACAGGGATTTAGGAATTCCCTGGCGGTCCAGTGGTTAGGACTTGGCGATTTCACTGCCGGGCAGGGGTTCAATCCTTGGTCAGGGAACTAAGATCCTGCAAGCCGAGCAGTGGACAAAACAAACAAATAAACAAAAAACAAACCAAAAAACCGCACAGTGATTTGAATAAACTTTAGCCTCTGTGATGGCTCTCCAAGACCAACAGAATCAAGTCTGAATGCTTTAGATTGACATTCAAGCCCCTTCCACAACCAGTTCCAGCCCAGCCCATCCAGCTTCAGTTCTCAGCACCCACGGCCCATATATCTCACACGATACAGTTCTGTGACTCCTTACAGTCCCACTTCCATATTTTTCCACACAATTTCCCCTACCTGAAAGGCTCTCTTCTCACTGTTTCTCACCTTTCAAGGAGTAACTTAAGTACCACCTCCTCCAGGAAGCCTTCCTGACCCCTCCCCTTTCCCACAGAGTTAGTTTTTTTTTTCTTTTTGCCTAAACACAATCCACATGCATAATTTTATCATCACATTAACACCTGCCTATTGCCACTGTGAGACTGAATCCAATGTTTTTTATTTTGTCTCCTAAAAACCTAGCCTAGCTGATCAGTTGATGCCGCCAAGAGGCAACGTGGAACAGTGCAAAGAGCACTGGATTTGGAGATGGGCAGACCTAAGTTCCAGTTCTACTTTCACAACTTATTAGCTGTATGGCCTTGAGCAGGTGACTTCACCTTTCATCTGTAAATGGCAATAACAATTCCTATCATTGAGGATTGGCCTTAAAGAAAAGAAACCTGGAATCAAGCACCTGGAACATAGAAAGTACTCAGAAAATGTTAATCGCCCACCCCTCAGCTTCAATTAATAAATGACCAGGGGTCAGGGACTTGGAGATCTGACTTCTGACTCTGCAATGAATTTGCTGGTGGCTGAGCAATCCATATAAGCTTTGAGGCTTTTTCTTCCTCTTAGAGATGGAGCTGACAATGGCCACCCCCAGGGCTGCTGTGAGAAGCAACCAAAACAAGAGTTGATGAAAGAGTTTTGTAAATGGGAAAGTTTGCTGGACTTGGGGTGAGGGGTGATGGAGCCTTTGACCTTCCAGAGAAGCTAATGAGGCCACTGTGGACTGCAGGGCCCAGCCAGTGCAAATTGGGAAGGGCTTAAACGGGGCCTCCGTCCCAAAGGTGCCTGCAGAAGCCGCAGAGCAGGGAAGACCGAGGCAGGTAATGAAGGCCCATTTATGCAATAGCCCTGCTTCCTCAAATGTTCCAGTTCATCTAAAGAGTCCTATTTTCAATGCCCTAGGGAAGCGGCTGCTTAAAGGAGCCAGCAGGAAGCCATCCTATAATATCTGAAGCCCAGCCCTCAGCCCTGGGCCTTCAAGGCATGCCCTTGCTCCCCAACAACCGGGCCCTGACCACCAACTACATGTCCCTCGGCTCACTGGTCTCTCCAGGTCTGCTGCTGGGCATCTCCACCGTGCATGCCTTACCTCGTGGGGCAAGTCTAGAGCAGAGGCCTCAGGAGAGGCTGGAGAGTGTGTGAGGAAGGGATACGGGTTGTCTGTGTCCTGGATAAAGTCACAAGGGATCTGGTGTCAGCAGAGCTCACAAGCGGGCAGCAAGGCCATGAGGTGAAGTGAAGGGGACACTGGCCCAACACACAGTTCTCTCTCTGTTTCTGAGCAAAGGAAGGGACTTTGGAGATGGCAGCAGTGTCTGGAATGGGACCTTGGGCTGGGCCCCTTGCCTCATGTACACGTGTATGCTAGAATGTACATTGCATCGTGGGAAGGTTTCCATACACACAGGCAAATATGGATGTACACGTGTGTGTAGGCTGTCTGTGGGTGGGTGCTTGCAAATGCAAGCATGCGCAGATACATCCCCTCCTTCCTACCCCCAGAAGTCAGCAGGATCTTTTTAGGTCACAAATCTGAGGCTGTCACTATCTTGCTTAAAACATTTCAAAGTGTCTCCTCCTCCCCTGCAGGTTAAAGTAGTCCAAGGACTCCTCACTGAAGCTGGTAAGGCCCTTTGTCATCCAAATACAACCTACCTCCCAGTCTAGCCTCTTGGCCTACTTCCCCAGCACTTTCTGTGCTTTACTGTAATAGCAATGATTGACATTTTCGAGCCCTCACTGTGTACCAGACACTATTTTAAGCACTTGACGTGTATTGATTCATTTGATCTTCCTAATAATACCACAAAGTAAGTATTATGATCCCCATTTTTCAGATAAGACAATGCGGCACAGAAAGGTTAAGTAACTCACCCCAGGTCACACAGCTAAGACAATTCTATCTTCCATGCTGAATTACCTCAACTCCTCAAGGGGGTCACATTTTTTTCTCCTCTCTGGGTCTTGGAATGTGTTTTTCCATCCATCTAGACATCTGCCTTCCTCTTTCTCTCCCTCCCACCCTTCCCCTAGCTAACTCATCTTAGGTGTCAGCTTAGTCATCACCTCCTCCAAGGAGGTGTCCCCATATTCCTTATAGGGGAAATTTAGGTCCCTTTGATAGTTGTTCTCTCTGACAGTGGTTCCTCCATCATAGGGATGGGGGTCCTTATCTCACTGAATTATAATTATCCTGATTATTTGTCCATCTCCCTACCTAGATTCTGAGTTCCCTTTACATCTGGCTTGTTTATTCTTCTCTCCAAGGATAACACAGGGCCTGTATGAAGTGGGCACTCAATAAACATTTGCTGAGTGAATGGATGAATTGTCACTTGGATGTGTGCACACCCAGGCACAGGTCTGTGAGTGTGTGAGATAAGCGTGTATAGGTCTCCTCCGAGGATTCTGCCCCCCATGGTCCTAGTCAGGAGGAAAAGGCCCCAACATTACCCTGTGCTTAGAAGGCTCCTGAAGATGTTCCCTGTGCCCAGTGCGGCCCCTGCCCTCCCACCAGCACTCCGAACTTCTCACCCTGATAGTGGATCCTGAAGCCACCACCCCTTGGGACCCGTGGGCTCTGGAAGTGCAGGAGCAGCCTGTTGGTTGGACTCCGAAGGACCTGTCCTTCTCCCAGCATGGAGGAATTAGCCAGGAGTCGGGGGGCCAGTCCTGGGGACCCCCCACCAGCCAGCACCAGGAGTTCCTCCTCCCGAGACAGGTTCAGCGTCTGCACCTAAAGAAGCCAGACCCAGACCCGCCAGGGAAGTCAGCCGGGGTGTGTGACCCCCTAAGCTCCCCCGCCCCTTGCCTTCCTTTTCCCTGTATGTAGCAGACCAAGAACCACGGTAACGTTGGCCAAGTTGTAGAACTTTAGGAGAGCCTGTGAGATCCTCAGGAAATAGGTCCATCTGAGTCAGAAAACAAGTTCTCTGGCTCCTAGGCCCAACCCGTGCACACCCCTGGGCCCGGAGGGAAGGGCTGGGAGGTTTCACAATCATATGCTTAAGTCCAGTTACCTGGATCTCAATGCCGTAGCCAGGGTAGACATGGATGCTGTACGTGCAGTCCAGGAGCCCCAAGGTTCGGCTGGCCGCGCTCCCTAAATCTGGAGACTCCACATGCCCTTCACCTTCGGAGATGTTGTTATTACACAGAACTAAAGAGATATAAGTGCTGGGGTTGAGAGAATCTCTGTGTTCTTGCCCTCCCAGCCAAGTAACCCTGGGGGTCCTCATCTGTCTTCTCCCCAGCACCCCTCACCATCTTTATCCAATGCTCACTCTCCCATCTGTGCCCAGAACTCCCTTCCTCAACTGTCATAAGACATAAAACACATAGAACAGTGCTGGCACATAGTAAGGGTGTATCAACGCTAGCCTTTATTATAATTAAGCAGAAGGCCCTCTCCCATCTAGACCCCTTCTTCTTCCACACGTTCCCGGCAGCCTCTCCCCCATCCACACCTTCCTCTTCTCCCACATCCCCTTTCAATCGCCTCACCTGGGCTGGTCACCGTCGTGGTGACAGTTGTCGTGGTGATGATGGTGGTCGTGGTCTCCTCCTCTCCTCCCTCAGGCCCGAGGGGCGGGCCTGGGGAGGCGGGACCGGGAAGGGGCGGGGCCGTAGTTCCTGGGGGCGGGGTCAGCAGCTCCGGCGCGGTGGGGCCTGCCCCCCTGCCCTCCTTAGGGGTTACGGCTGTTGTCAGAGGCCCTGTGCCCGGCTCAGTGGCCCGTGGCAGGGAGGGTGCTGCAAGAGTCTGGCCGGCTGGAGGGGTGGCTAGTGTGGGGTCTGGATCAGATCCTGGGACAGTGCGAGGGAAGTCAGGAAACAGGAGGAGCACATTGATGGGCCTCGGTCGGGGATCAGGGCTAAGAGACACTGCGAGGTCCCCACTGAACCCAAAAGACCTCCCCCACGAGGCGCAGGACCCCCACCTCTCCCTTCCCCACCCAAACTTCCCCCCTCCTCCCAAGGCTTCCACAGCCTGCCCCCCAGCCCCTTCTTTTCTTCTCTCTGTCCAGGCCCTTCCACTCTGACAGTCTCCTTGAGCTTCTCCCTCTGTCTCCCCGTTCAGATCTGGCGCTCTCTCCCGGTTACCCCTTTCTCTTTCCTCTTTTTATTTTGCGCTCTCTAGAACTCTTGGTCTATGTTTAGTATTCTTATCCCTCTCTGATTTTATGATTCTAGGTCTACTACTCTCTGCATTTCTCTCTCTTTTTGTGTTTCTTTTCCACTCTATCTCTGATTCTGGCTCTCTGAGTTTCCATCTGTCTTTCTCTCTGTCTGTTTTTCTGTGCTGTTTCTTGATCATTCTACCTCAATTTCTCTGGCTCTCTGACTGTCTATGTCCAGTTTTGACTCTCTCGAACCATCTCTCTCTGTCTCTCTGAATTTCACTGGCCTGGCTCCCCATCTCCCTGAATTAATGTCCCTCCCTCTGCCTCTATGTTGCTCCTGCCACTCTGGGGGCCTCACCCGGCAGGTAGCCCATTTCTGGGCCTCTCCTCAGCAGGGCTCCATGGAGCAGCTCTGCCAAGGCCTCAGAGGCTACGGTGGGGGTCTCATTTCCAGGCTCCGGCAGTGCCTCCTCCTCCTTCAGGGGCAGACCTGGGAGATGAAGTTGTGCGAGCTCTTCCACTGCCCCACACTCCTTCCTTCTCCAGAAAGATCTTTTCCAGAGCTCTTATTCTCTCCTCAGTCAGCTGGGCCAGCAGGAGCTCAGAGGGTCCCAGACTGGGCTGAGAGCCAAGATTGGAGGAGGGGCTCCCAGCTGCCCATCACACTCCTACCCCTTCCTCTCTCCCTTTTCCCCCAGGCTGTGTGGGCCTTCGGTGAGCACCTCGGACAGAGCCAGCAGGGCAGAGAAGAGGCAGGGCGCTACCTTCATTTTCCCCTCAGTGATGCTCTCCCCCCAACCCCGGGCCTCTGCGGAGGGTCTGGCAGCACCTCCCAGCCATTGCTTCTGCAGTGTCCAGCTTTTTCTCTGGGTTTCTGTCTCTGCAGTGTGGTCCTCCCTCTCTTTCTCTGCAGTCTCTGCCCCCTTCCCTGGAGTCTCGCTGGGGGGTCAGAGTTGGGGATTGAATATCTGGCCTCTGCGCACTGCCTCTGTTCATCTGTCTTTGTCCATACGTCCAAGAACATTTGTGTGTGCTGCGCCTGGCATCTCTCCCGGCACCTCCATCTCCCACCCTGGTACCCGGCCTGCTTCTGCCGCCTCCGCAGACATCCCCCCCACCCCGCCCCGCCACAACGTCCCCAGCCCTTCTTCCTGGATTTAACCCCTGAGACGCTGCTAAAAGCTCCCCTCATTAATTTCCCCAACTCCTCAATATATGGGGTTAGAGGCTCCAGGTGCAAGCTGGAAAGCCCTGGCTTGCCCCTTCTCCGTCAGCTGTGCCCCTCCCCTCCCCCAGGAGCTCAGAAGGCGCAGGATGTTCGGAGAAAGGAAGGTATAGGACCCAGCTGGGGGCCTTCCCGGAGGCCCACCCCCACGCACCCAAGTCCTTACCCTGAATCCAGGGACAGCTCAGCAGAATTAGGAACAGCAGCTGGGGAGGTGGCGGATGCTGGGCCCTGGGAGCCCCCATGGCGACTCACACCAATTTCTCTCCTCTGCGCCTCTCCTAAATAATCTAGCTGTCACCTTTCCTCCGTCTTCTTTTATCTTTCCTATTAATTTTTTTTTTTTTTCCTACTGGCAGTTAGCAAGGGAGACAATGTCTCTGCCTTTGGGACGGAGGGGCAGAACTGGGCTGGGGGTCTCCTGGAGCCCACCCCTCTTTGGCCAGTGTCCTCTGTCCTCTGCTCTCCTGTCTGCGGGAGAGGGGGCGCGGCTCCGGCTGCAGCGGGTGGGGCCAAGAAGGGCGAAGGAGCTGGGTCGCCTGGGTTACCCTCTGGCTCAGGCACCTGGGTCCGCCAGGCTGGCTGGATTCTAAGCTGGGGGAGTGGGTCGAGGCAAAACAGCTTCCGGGGACCTAGGGTGGGGTCGAGGATAGGGAGGGTCCCTACTGTGCTCTAGTGGGGCTTGGCGGGGAGAGGAGGGGGTTGCAAAACCTGGAGAGCCGAGGCTCGGGCACTGGAGCTGCGGGAGGGAGAGCTGAGAAAGGTGTCGAGCCCACGTCAGATCCTGGGGACGGGCGAAGGGAGGGGCTTGGGATTTATTTGGGGGCTGTGGGGGGAGGGAGGAGGAGGAAGTGCAGATGGAAGAAGGAGGGACCACATGAGCCAGGGTCGTAATCCTCACTCCCACGTCCCCTAGGGGAAGCGAAGGCAACTCTGGTCCCAGCAGTAATTATGACCCCTCCCCCAACCATTCCAGCACATTTGGAAACTGAATGTTCTCTTCCCAGGGTGTTGAGGGGCAGCATAGCTGGGTTTGCGCTTGCTCAGCGCCCCCAATATGCCCCCGGCCCTCTTCCAGACCCTTTCAGAGAAGCTCATGTGGAATGCGCTACCTCCTCCTCCAGAAGAATGACAAGTTCCTACGTTTGTGAGAAGTCTAAGGGGTGACAGGCCAGGATCTGGGGAGGGGAGATCCCTCCTCTTACGTACAACATGACCCCAGCCAGCTGCTGGCGCCTTCAACTTTAATTTTTTTCTCCTGGTCTCATCTCGCAAGACCGCTGGAGAGCCCTTTTCAGCACCACCAGAAAGGACAGCTCTTCTCGGCCCCGCCTGAGATGGCCCGGCCCGCGGCGCTGCAGGCGATTGGCTGAAGCCGCCTTCATTATCAATCGGGCTCCCGCCGGGGGTTGGCTCTTGTGAAGGCGATTGGGGGAGTTGGAGTCACAGGCCGACTGGTCGAAGGATCGGCTGACCCACGGACCGGCCGCAGCGTCCCTGTCCGCAGTCTGCGAGCGCCGGTCTTGTCCATCAGTTCGCGCGCTCGCCCCGCCCCTTACTTGCCACGCCCCTCTCAGGCCCCGCCCTTTCGTTTCGCATTGCGGGGCGCTGGAGGTTGGCGCTGTGCCCCCTGAGCCCCACGTGGCGCCCCGTCGGGGCCGGGGGAGGCAAATCCGGAGACGACACCCCCTACCCGGCTGAGTTGCGGTGGCCACTGGGCGAGGGCGGGGGTAGCTAAGCTGAGAGGACTGTGGGGAGGGTGACGTCAGGGTGAGTGGGGGACAAGGAAGGAGCGAGTGGGGGAGGGGGGAGAGAGAGCGAGAGAACCCGTGGGTCGGGTCGAGAGAGAAGCGAGGGCAGGAAGGAGAGAGGGGGAGGAAGGAGAGAGAAGTCGCTGCAGAGGACTGCTGGTTGCGGTTCCCAGGGCTGCGGGTCCAGGTGGGGTAGGAACTGCTGTCCGGGGAAGCTAGAAGGAAAGGCAGAGCGGGGAGGGAAAGAGAGAGCGAAAAGAGGGGCGGGGGGGGGGGGGGGGGGGGGGAGGGAGGAGAGAAGAAAGGAGACGGGGAGACAGAGGGTGGGGAAAGGAGAGACTGACGGGAGAGGCAGGAAACTGGAGAGAGAGGAAACTGCCCTAAGGAGAAAGAAGAGGAGGAAAGAGGTGAAAGAGGAGGAGGAGAGAGTTGGAAGGAGAAAGAAGTAGAGGAGAGAGGAGAGAGAGGCAGAAGGAGAGGAAGGAAAGGAGAGTTAGAGGTGCATGAAGGAAGCGAGAAAGCAGGAGGTACAAGGTGGAGAGAGGACCTCGGAAGGAGAGAGAACCAAGAGTAGGAATGTGGAAGGGAAACAGCCCAGGGTGTAACCAGGGAGCAGCCATGGAAGGAACCGGTGGAGAACTGGGAGGACAAGGGAACTGGGGTCTGGAAGATGCCCCAGGCCTCTTGGCCAGGGCCTCCCTGCCCATCATGCCTGCATGGCCATTGCCTCTGGCCTCATCTGCCCTTACCCTGCTCCTTGGAGCTCTCACTTCCCTCTTCCTCTGGTACTGCTACCGCCTGGGCTCCCAAGATATGCAGGCCCTAGGGGCTGGGAGTCGGGTTGGGGCTGTCAGTGGTAGGCCTCGAGGGTGCTCTGAGGCTGGCAGACCAAGCCCACGGAGCTCTGGGGAGTCTGTGGAAGGACCTAGGACAGAAGGCCTAGTGAGCCGTCGCCTTCGGGCCTACGCCAGGCGCTACTCTTGGGCAGGGATGGGTAGGGTGAGGCGGGCGGCTCAGGGTAGCCCAGGCCCTGGGGGAGGGCCAGGGGTCCTGGGCATTCAGCGCCCAGGCCTGCTTTTCCTGCCAGACCTGCCCTCAGCCCCCTTCGTGCCACGGGATGCCCAGCGGCATGATGTGGAGCTCCTGGAGAGCAGCTTCCCTGCCATTTTGAGGGACTTCGGGGCTGTGAGCTGGGACTTCTCAGGGACTACCCCTCTGCCTCGGGGCTGGTCCCCACCACTGGCCCCTGGGTGCTACCAGCTCCTGCTATACCAAGCAGGCCGGTGCCAACCCAGCAACTGCCGCCGGTGCCCGGGGGCCTATCGGGCACTGAGGGGGCTGCGAAGCTTTATGAGTGCCAACACCTTCGGCAATGCTGGCTTTTCCGTCCTCCTGCCTGGGGCCCGGCTCGAGGGCCGCTGTGGGCCCACCAATGCCCGAGTCAGATGCCACCTGGGTAAGTGGATGCTACTTACAGACAGCCTCCTCGCCTCCACGATTCCCCCTCCAGACTCTCTTCTCTGCCATCATAGCTTTCTACACTGTGACTCTGATCATGCCTTTCTTCTCGGAAATCTTCCTTGACTCCCTGTCGCCCACAGCAGCATTTCCTGAGCTTCAATGATCTGCAAACCATCTTCATAACCTTTTCCATAGTCATTTACCACCTGTACTGTTTCTTCATATTGACTCCCCTCAATGTTTTGTTTTACTTATTTAAAAGGAATCTTTATAGAAAAATGATAATCAGTATTACTTGACCTAAATAGGAATTATTCATAAAAATAAGTTTAAACTTAAAAAAAGAAAGCTTTAAAAATTCTAGCGAAGTATCCTAGTCTGTGGCTGAAGCCTACACTCTCCTCCTTTAAAAAGGAGCAATGTTGGGAATTGCCTGGTGGTCCAGTGATTAGGACTCTGTGCTTTCACTGCTGAGGGCCTGGGTTCGATCCCTGGTCCGGGAACTAAGATCCCACAAGATGCAGGACGTGGCCCCAAAGGAAAAATAAACATAAAAAGGGCAGTGTTAGGGGGGATGTTAAAGTTATGGTAGCACCAAACTGAGATTTTCTTTTCAATGTTTTAGAGAATGAAAGAAAATGGGGAGAAAAAAAGACTTGTCTTCTGATTGTTGTTTAATGCCATGACTTTGTTTTGCCTATAATCATCTCCTGTGCTACCAGTTGAATGTGTTCTACACTTCAGAGCACACTGGCTTTGAAGAGATCTGGAGCAAGGCCAGATCTTTTCTCCTTATCTCCTACCTGTTCCCTTCTTCCCCTTCTCTCCCACCATGCCCTAAATCATGAACGCCTTCTGGCTGATCCTGGCAGATGCCACACACATGCTCTTAACCTAGAATGTCTTTCCCCCTTATCACCTCCTGGAAAACTCCTACGTAGCCTTCACAACTCACACTTTCAAATGCCCACCTCCTCTGGAATGTCTTCCTCTTCCCCATCGTTTAAGTTGGCTCCTCAGTTTTCTGCACCCCAGTGTGTGGTCCTTGGCAGGATGGAGCCATGTTTTATACCTTTTGGGGAGAGAGGGCCTAACACACAGTAGGTTCTTGAGTTAAACTGTCAGAAGCCCAAGAGGAGATGCTGCTTCTTTTAGGAAGCTTTCCCTCTTCTCTGAAACAGAATACATTGTGCTTTGCACTGCATTTTCTGTCTCCTAGCATTTCTTTCATCCAGTACTGTATTGTAATTTTACATGGGTCACCTTCCAGAGAACGAGGAGGGACCACCATAGGACCTAGCATTTAAGACTCTCGGATCTGCTTTTTGACTGAATGGGGTGGCCCCCTTCGATGGAGGCAGGAATGTTGGAGGCCCGGATCTCTTTCTACAGGCCTGAAGATCCCCCCTGGCTGTGAGCTGGTGGTCGGGGGTGAGCCCCAGTGCTGGGCTGAGGGACACTGTCTACTGGTGGACGACTCCTTCCTGCATACAGTGGCTCATAATGGTAATGGGGCTCCCATTCTGCTAGGAGGGATGAGTGACTAAAGAGTTAAGGGGAATAGACTAGAGGCTGCAGAATCGGGCCCAACTGGCTTCCTGTCCTACACCACCATTTTCTAATTGCATGCCCTTGAACAAGTCACATGATTTCTCCAATCACCCGTGAAATAGGGCAACGGCCTTCTTTTACCAAGTGACTGCAAGCATTAAATAAGCTAATGTAAGTGCACAGCAAAGTGGTTCATAGCACGAGACCCTGGGCCTGGACCCCCTGGGTTCCTGTACTACCTCTGGCATTAGCAGTGTGACCTTGGGCAAGTTATTTAACCTCTTTGTGCCTCAGTTACTTTGCATAAAATGAGAACACTTATGGTACTACCTCACAGTTTGTTCTGATGATTAAGAGTTAATACACATAAAGGATTAGAACACTGGCACTTATTTACAAAGTGTTTGCGTTTATGAGTATTTGGTGAGTGCTCTGGCTTGTAAGTACTTAATGTCAGCTGCTCTGCTGTCTCCATCCCCACGTGCCCTAGGCTCTCCCGAAGATGGGCCTCGAGTGGTCTTCATCGTGGACCTTTGGCATCCCAATGTGGCTGGGGCCGAACGCCAGGCCCTCGACTTTGTCTTCGCACCAGACCCTTGAAGGAAGGTGCTCCCTTCAGACATCTGGGCTGGAGAGATGCTGCGCTCGGGGATGGCCTGAGTGGTAGCCAGGACCACCTCTCCATTGCAGGGGGTGGGGTGGGGCTGAGGGTGGGAACTGGCCAGTGAACACCGAAATATAGATTTTAAAATCCTCTCCTAACTCCTGACTACTTTCTTCCCAGCTACCAGCCCAGGGAAAGGCTGGGGGCAGGGGTCTGTGTCTTCTCCCATCCAACTAGCCAGGTACCTCCCTAACAAGCCATATACCTGGCCCTTTCTCTGGGAGCCAGCACCAGACCCTCAACTCAACTTTATTCCAATAATTTAATAGAAAATTATAATAATAAATAATATGAAAAAAATTGAGAAGATGCTGACCTGGTACAGGCCCAGGCCCACCTAGTACAAAGTTAAGGAGGTAGGGAGGATGTTGGGGAAGCAGGAGGGAGGCAAACTGCCCTGCACAATGGTGAGGAGGCGGCTCAGAATGTGGTGGGTGTTATTAAGGGCTGGCTTGACACTTTGGTGTGTACAATGTCCTAAAAAAAGACAAAGGGAATTCTAAATCCTTCTAAACCAGCTGGTGAGGGAAGAGGGCAGGACAAGGATGGGGAGGAGGCAACCAATGTAGGCCTTCTGAAGGCCTCTGAGGGGAGGGGCTGGAATGTACTCTGTGGTTAGCAATGAGGTGGGAATGGATGGAAAAGGGCCAAAGTGAACTGTACCATGCAATGAAGGGATGGAAGAAGGACCCACGACTTGGCCAGCAAAGCCGGGGCAAAGGTCTGGGAAGGGGAGGAAGAGAGAGACGGACTGGGTCCCAGCGGCCAGAGGAAGACTCGGGGCAAAGCTCAGTCCTTGAAGACAATCTGTTGGCCGTGAGGACGCTCGTCATGGGTGATGTGGCGCCGGACATGGATTCTGCGGACACGGTGCTCTCGGTTCTCCTCGTCCTCCCCTCGGCCTGCCCCGCCACCTCCAGCTGCACCTCCTGTGGCCTCCAAGAGGGCTGGGTCTGGGCCTCGGGGAGTCTCGTAGATCAGGATGTTCAGGGTCTCCTCAAAGATCCGGGCCTCTGGGAATTCCACCTGCAAAAGGCCAGCAACCCCCAGCTCCCTCGCTCTGGCTCCACTCTTACGCAGCCATCCCCTCCCCCAGGCTGCTCCTGCACTGTCTCGCCACTCCTATAGCCTCTGCAGTCACAGGTTCCTTTAGCCTGGACTGTCCTGTTTGCAGCTTCTTTGCTCAGCTAAGTCACACTTATACTTCAAGGTCCAGCTCTGAAGTCAGGCAGAGAGTTATTTGTTTTCTGTCCTTTATTGCCAAGTCTCTTGGTATATCTTTTTTTTTTTTTTCTTGGTATATCTTTTCATTTGACAAATATTTACTGAGTGACTGCACTGTACCAGGTGTTGTTCTGGGCATTGGGAATATAGCAGTGAACAAAACAGGCAAAGTTCCTGTCCGCAGGAAGTTTACATTCTAGGGCGAGGACCCAGACATATATGTAATAAGATATAAAGTGTCAGATGACGATAAATGTTACGGAAAAATTATAGCAGGAAAAGGGTGTGGAGATGGCCACCGCCAGGAATGTTACAACTTTAAAGAGGGAGCTCAGAGAAGGCCTCACTGAGAAGGTGACATCTGACCAATAGCCAAAGGAAAGGAGGGAAGGAACCAGATGGAGAACTAGAGACAGATCAGTCTGGGAAGGGAACAGCTCTGGGGTCAGGAACTCGCTTAGTGTATCTGAAGATCAGTGCAAGGCCAAAGCAACAAGGCAGAGTGAAGGAGAGTAGTACGGGATGAAGAGGTGGTTAGGGGTTCCCCTTGTGTGGCTTGGAGGGATATAAACAAAAAAACTTTAACAAGCTGCATTCTCATTACTGGTTTATCTTCCTGTCTTCCCAATTACAGAGGAAGCTACTTGGAAACTGGATTATTCACTCATTCACGCATTCAATAAATGTTTCCTAGCTTCTGCGGCGTGATAAAGGCCTGGCTAGTGCTACAGAGATGGGGGGGGAAAAAAAAGATTCAGCTCTACTCTCAAGAAGCTAACTCCTTGCTGCTGAAGTAAACACTCCTACTCCCCCATCCCCAGCAGACTACAATCAACATTGTGTTTGGCTGACAGGGGGGTATGACCAACTTTGTCTGGGGTTGTTGGGCTGAAAGTTCATGAGTGGTGTCCCAGAGAAAGTGATGCTTGGCTTAGGTCTTAAAGATTAAGCACAAGTCCATTAGGCAGACAGGAATGAGGAAAAGTAATTCCAAGAAGAGGGAATAGTGTGTGCAAAGGTAGCGGGGTGTGAAATAGCACTGGGTGCTTAAGAGACTTTCAAGATCTCCAGTGTATCTGAGGCACATCCTTCATGTCAAGGTCAGAAGGGACCAGGCTGATAAGATCTTCAGGGGCCAGACATCATGACAGAGGGCTTGTACTTTACTTAGCATCTTATTCGCCTTGATTTCAAGCCTCTTGCAGTGCTCAGGACGTATCTGCTGATGATTGCCATGTTAATGACTCAGGGCCTACAACCTCAGTGTGTTCTAAGCACCTGAAGTTTTAAGAACCTACTCTGGGTCATGGATCCTTCTGAAATTCTAATGACAACTATGGTCCTTCTATATAGAAAAATGCATACCCACTCCCAAAACTGCACACTCTTTCAAGATAGCCTTGAAACCCAACTGGCCTAGATTAAGAATCCCACCCTAATCCAACACCCTCCTTTCACAGGTAGAGAAGCAGAGACCCACAGAAGTCAGATGACTTGCCCAAGGTTACAGAACTAAGACCCCAGAACTTAGAACTCCGGTGATGGATTTCCCCTGCCTGATCTGCTGAGCTGCCTTTGTCCAGGGTGCTCGTCCTGCCCACCACCACAGCCCTCCCTGACCAGGCCCTGAACCCCTTCTGACCTTGGTCTGCTTCTTCTCCGTGGCATAGACAATGGAGGTGCAGCACACCTCGGCGATTTTGCGGCCCTGCCCGTAGAAAGACCAGCAGCAGATCTCATCCCCCAGAACATCCTTGAGGAAAAGCAGCCGCCCATGGAAGCGCAGGGCCAGTTTGTCAAACAGCTCGATGTTCTTAAGTAGGTTGTCATCTGAAGTGCTGAGGACCAGGGGGCCAAGAGGTTCAGCACAAATGGCTTCCTCCCTCTGTTCCCCCAAGCTTAGGGGCCCAGATATCTAGCACTCTAGTCCTACCTAGGAGTTTGGTGCCCAGAATGGAGCTTCCTCCACCCCTGGGGCCAGGCTAAGGAGGCCTCAGAACGGAAGCAGCATTTGCTCAGCAAATCCCAGCACAGCAGAGTGGCTACCCCATGCAGGTTCTGGAGCCAAGCTACCTCACCTGGCATCCTAGCTCTACCACTTTTTAACTGAGTGACACTCAGCAAGTTACTTCACCTCTCGGTGCCTCAGTTGCCTCATCTGTAAAATGGAGATCACAACAATACCTCCTTCAAACAATTGTGAGGATTATGTGAGTACGTATATGTAAAGCACTCAGAGCCATGCCTCTTATAAGAAATGCTAGTAATTATCATGTGATCCTCACCTGGACCCCAGTTTACTGATGATAAAACTGAAGCTCAGAAGTGAAAATGACCTGTCCAAAGTACCCAGTGGGTAAGTGGCAGAGCTAGAATTTGCATCCAGGCAGGATTCTTTTCGCCCCCCACCCCCCGCCCCCATGCGGCCATAATCCTCCCCTTGGGCCAGGAGCAGAGCTGTGCTTGAGCCCAGGATTCCACCCAGTGCACCTCCCCGCCCCTGAGGGGGTCACCTGGTGTAGGAGTACTTGTTATTACTGCGGTTGTGCAGGAGCTTCACCACGGGCTGTTGCGGGAGAAAGGATGGAGAAGGGTGGGGGTCAGGCTGCCGGGACAGGCCCCCAGCCTCCACCCTACAGGGCTCAGGGGCCTCACCTTGGAGGTGCTGGCCAGGAGCTGCTGCTCCTCCCGGGGAGATGTCACCGTGGGGATGAGGCACAGCGGGGACAGGTTCTCCCTTTTTTGCTGGAGAAGAAGCGGAAGGTGATTAACAGCACAACCAGAGGTCACTCACTCCCCAACCTAAAAGCCTTCAAAAACTGCTTGTTGCCTTTGGGAAAAAAATCCAGACTCCTTAGTAGTCCACACAAGACTCTGCAGGATGCGAACTCTGATCTCGTCTCTACCACTCTCCCCTGCCTGCTGGACTTCAGCCCCACCTGTTCCTTCGCGCATCCAGCTTGTGCCCACCAGGCCCTTTGCAGCTGCCACTGCCGGCAACAGCCTGCACTCGGTTGCATGGCTGGCCCCTTCATGCCATTCAGATCTCAACTCAAACAGTACCCCTAGGAGGGTGCTGGTCCTCCACCCTAAGCTCCCTGGCTAAGCAGCCTCCTCTACTTCTTCTTTTTCACACTATCAGTTCACTTTCTTCATGGTGCTCAGTTCCTCATATTTTCTCATTTTTTGGTATATTTGCTCATGGTCTCTTCCTAGACAATAAGTATCAATTTACAGTAGATGCTCAATAAATATCTGGTGAACGAATGAACTGGGCTAGGTGGAAGGCTGGAGGGAGAATCAGAACCAGACACATAGGTTTCTTTCCTCTTCTCTGCTTTCTAGAATCTTCATGCCAAAACCCCTCTCACCTCTCCCAACCTAAAAACTAGATGTGCAATTCTAATACAAATTCCAGCAGATTTTTTTTTTTGAGAAACTCCTAAGACTTTTTCTAAAATTAATTTGGAAGAATAAGTCTACTGTTACTTAGGTCAATTTTTAAAAAGAGTCAAGCAAGAGAAGAGATTGACCCTCCCAGATACTAAAATATCTTACAAAGCCATAATAATGAAAACAATGTAGTTCTGGTGCAGAAACAAACAAAAACAATAAAACATAATAGAGAACTTGGAAACAGACTGGTGTATATAGGAGAACTGATATTTTTAGAGAGAACATCACAAATCAGTGGGGCAAGTGTGTATTAGTTATCGCTGTATAACAAACTGTCCCCAAACTGAACGGCTTAAACCAACAGCAAATAACTTATTACCCATTTCTGTGGGTCAGAATAGATATTCAGAAATTCAGGAGTGGCTTAGCTCAATGTTTTTGGCATGGGGTCTCTCACAAGGTTACAGTCAAGTCAGGTGGGGCTGCAGTAATCTGAAGGCATGTCTGGGTTTGGAAGATTTGTTTCTGAGAAAGCTTATTCAAATGGCTGGCAAGTTCAGGCTGGCTATTGGCAGGAAATATCTGATCCCTGTCATTTAGACCTCTCCGTTGGGTTGCTTGAGTGTCCTCACAATATGGCAGCTGGCTTCTCCAGAGCAAATAATCCAAGAGAGAGCAAGGTGGAGGCCTCACTGTCTTTTATGACCTAGTTCTGTTAGCCCTATTCAGTGTGGGCAGGAACAACACAAGGCAATGAGTACTAGGGAACAAGAATCATTGGGGACTGCCTTGGAGGCTGGCTCCACAGTCCGCTTTCTGGCTCCCATTGATTCAAATCCCTCCCATACACAAAACACACTCACCCCCTCCCAAGATTCCCCCAAAGTCCCATCCTATTACAGCACTGAAGTACAGAATCTGGTCATCTAAATCAGGTCCAGGTGGGGACGATGCTCCTTGGGAGGTGTTCCTTAACTATAGCTCCTTAGGTACATTTTCTCTGGATCTGATGACCTGTGAACTAAAGAGACTAGTTATCTCTTCCACACACTCCACATGCAACATGTGCAACAGGCATTAGGATAAACACTCTTGTTCAAAAGGTGAGGAGGGGTGCAGGAGGCACAGAGAAGTCACTGCTTCACAGAAATTCTGTAATCCAGTTGGACAAATATTGGGAGCTCTCTGATGTCTACTCCTGTCCAGGAATGATCCTCTATGGCTCTTGGCTCTGACCTGAGTCATCCTTCCATTTCCATGAAAGACAGTCCGTGTTTGCAGCTCCATAGTTTCCTTAGCCTGCTTTCTGCCTGTAGAACTTCGAGGGTCCAAAGGCTTCTTCTCCTCTCGTACTGTCTCTGTCCCTTCCAGTCTAAGCTGGCAGTGTTTCTGCCAATATAATTCTCTTAAAAACTTAATGGGTGTCTTGTGAGTCCTGGGGTTCAGTTCATTAGACAAAAGCCTCACCCACACATCTTTGTGAGATAAGCTCTTCTCTACTTTGGGCTTATGCTGAGACTGCTGCCTGACAATAGCCTTAAGCTTCTTAGAAGTGCTATTATTTGATTGAATGGTTCTCTGAGGCATCTTCTTGGATATTTCTGAGGTCTTAAGGGATTTTACAATCACATCCTCAGCTTCATCTTTAGACCATGTTTTACTGAGAATGCCCTGTGTTTGATCTTTGCCTGGAAGCTATTTGCTGATTTTAACATCAGTTGTTATCTGCAAGACTGGGAATTTTCAAGCCCCCAAAATTCCTGGCTCCTTTTTGTTCAATTCTTTTTCCTTTAGCTTACCCTCTCCTCTTCTGTTTCACTATAAGCAACAAGAAACCTGTGGCACTTCAACATTCTATCTGGAAATTTCTTTAGCTAGATCACCCAGATCATTAGTATGTTTTCTACTTTCTACATTACTGTAGGAGACAGTGTTGCTACTTCTGCCACTATATAACAAGGATCCCCTTTCTACCACTTTCCAGTAAACATGTTCCACACTGCAGCCTCCCCCAAAGTCATCAGACTTCTACGAATACTCTTTAAAGCTCTTTAGGCTTTTATTAACACTGTTCTCAAGTCCTTCCAGCTTCTGCCCTCTTCCCAGTTCTAAAGCCGCTCCCACATTTTAGGTTTTTGTTACGGCAGAACCCCACTCCAGATACCAAAATCTGTTATCCGTTACTGGGTAACAAATTAGTACAAACTTAGCAGCTTAAAGCAACAATAAACATTTATTATCTCACACAGTTTCTGTGGGTTGGGAGCTTGAGACTGGCTTAGTTAGGTGGTCCTGGCCAAGGGTCTCTCATGAAGTTGGAGTCCAAGTGTTAACCAGGGCTGTAGTTATCTGAAGACTTGATTGGGCCTAAAGGATCCAATTCTGGGATAGTTCACCAATTTGGCTGGAAGTCTGTGCTGGCTGTTGGCAGGAGGCTTCAGTTCCTCACCAGGTGGACCTTTCCCTTAGGGCTGCATGAATATGCTCACATGGCAGCTGGCTTCCCCAGAGTGAGGGATCCAAGAGACGCAGAAACTGCTGTGGGTCTTTTATGACCTAGCTTTAGAAGTCACACGCTATCACCTCTGCAATCTCCTACTGGTTACAGAGGTCAGCCCTGTTCAGTGTGGGAGGGGACTAAGCAAGAGCCTGAATAAGCAAGAGGCAAGAATTGCTGGTGGCCATCTTGGATGCTGGCTACCACAGATTGTGTAGTAGATGGCATTGAGAAAACTAGCTCAGTCCACAGAGGACAAAAAACAGTTGAATCCCTTCATAATTCGCATTTAGGACAGTGAATTCCATATAGAAAAGGTAAAACTATAAAGCTAATAAAAAATGTAGAATGAACTTCTTAAACAAGATCCTGAGAGGATACACCATTAGAAGAATAAAAAGAGGAATGTGACTATATCAGAATCAAGAATCTCTCCAGTTGACAATGAAAAGTATGACTTTATAAATAATTTCACGTAATAATGTTGAAGGAATTATAATTATTCTACAACCCTAATGAAATTATTGATTCAGGTGAGAATTATAAATGGATGTGTGGTTGATAGGTAACTGCCATTCATAAAATGCCTAAATTACTTTATAGTTAGCAACAAGGAAGTGTAACTACGATGGAGGGATCAAACCATCATCATCGGAATCTAGGGGCCAATACTGAGCATCACCAATGATGGGTCATATTAACAATATTGTAGGTCTCGATATAACACAGTATGATATATGTAACATTACTTAACATGCTTTCCAACCAAAATGTTTAATATCAAGCTTTTAAATCTACCATCTAATTTAGAGAAAACTCAGGATAGGGTAGGGTAACAAACCACATCAGGCGAATTTGGAGAGCAGGTCACTGTGAAGGACAACTGATGGTCAGTATTATGAGAAAGTCAGTATTTTGAGAAAAAAGGGACTGCTTGGGTTGGAAAAAGAACATAATGACCAGATGTAATGCAAGGATCTAGATCGGGTCCTGGTTTAGATGAACCATCTATAAAAGACATTTCTGGAACAAACAGAGAAATGTGTATATGCGCCTCATGTTATATAAAATTTCACTGACATGGAAAGACGGCAATTATTAACAAACAAACAAAAAGCGTACTACAAAACAGCACACACAGCATAATCATATTCAAAAGACCTAGAAGGATATTTGGTGCTTTTATTATTTTGATGATCTGTGTTTTCTAAATTTCTACAATACTTATAGACTGCTTTAAAAATAATAAACATTTATTTATAATTAAAAAGAATAATTTCTATTCAACAACAGATGCCACAGACAGGTGACATTCTAAGAGAAATTATTGGTAACATCTAAAACTGACTAGAAATTATTATCTAAAACACACTTTCTCAACTGGGCTTCCTCACTGAATATCAAAACCCAGCAAATAATCTGAGTAACTATTTTCCCAACTCTTCTGAGAATGTCAGGTAAATAGTACCATTCTAGATGCACAGGAGAAGTTAATTTATTATGTAAAATACATGCCTTAGAGTAATAGGGCTTAATTCTCCCTAGGAACTAAGCTAAAATATGTAAGAATCTCCTGCAAAACAACAAGAAAAAGATAGGAAACTCAGTAGAAAATTTGGTAAAGAATATGAATTGGCAATTCACTGAAGGGGAAACCAAAAAAGCTAGTATGTGAAAAGATGCTCAATCTAATTAGTAATCAGAAGCACGCAAATTAAAATGAAATCACTCTATACCAATCAGATTAGCAAAATTAGAATGCTGGGTGATGCCATGAGTTGCTGAGGATATGCAGAAACAGGATTCCTTATGCACTGCTCATCAAGAGTACAAGGTGCTACAGCCATTTGGGAGAGTAATCTGATGATACTTGCTGAAATTCGTTTGCATGTGTCCTGCGGCCCACCAATTCCATTCCCAGCTACAGTCATGAGAAACACTGACCCAGGACCCACAAGGGCACACGTACAAAGATGCTCATGGTGGCATCGTTTGTGGGGGCAGGAAGCGGGAGGCAATCTAGGTTTCCAACCTCAGGGGAATGTATAAATAAAATATGGTTGAATGCACACCATAGATTCCTGTGCAGCGGTCAGAAGCAAAGAACTAAATGTACATACAGCAGCATGAATAGAACTTGGAAGAAGTGTTGAATTAAGAAACAGAACACACAATCCATAGCTCAATGACATTTATGGAAATTTAAAATACATGTGTATACAAAACAATGTTTTAGTTTTTTAATGGTACAAACATAATCCAAGGAAATGTATTAAAACATTAGAACTGGAGGGGTACCTATGGGGAAAAGGGAAGCGGGCAGGGGACTGGGAATGAAGGAAAAAATAAAAAGAGAAAAGATCTGCATAGACTAATGATGTTTAAGTGTCACACACTGAGAAGTATGCTGAACTCAATTCTCTGTACCAGAATCTTAAAAACAACGGGATTTCCCTGGTGGTCGACTGGTTAAGACTCCCAGCTTCCACTGCAGGGGGCACGGGTTCGATCCCTGGTCGGGGAACTAAGATCCCGCATGGTACACGGGGCGGCCAAAAAGGAAGAAAGAAACAAGCAAACAAAAAACTCCAAACCCCAAACCTCCAAACAAACAAGCATATTCTAGCTGAGTGGAGTGGGGAATGAGAATGGTCTTGGGGAAGCTTGCAAAGGAGGCAGCTGAGCACAGAAGAAAAAGCACTGCACTTGGGAGTCAGGCACCTGGGGTTGACTCTGAGCTTTGCTGCTTACCGGCTCTTTCACCTTGAATATATCCTCAGCTTCCCTCATGTTTCTTTTTATGTCAAACAGGGGTACAAGAAGGTAAAAGAACCAATCCTAACACACAGTGGATGTGAGATAACATTAGATAAATGTAAAGTTACAGAACAGGAATGCACTTCCAAAATCATCTAGTTTGATGTTTTTTAAACTGCAAGTGGTAACCCACTAATGGGTCATGAAATAAATTTAATGGGTTCCAAACGGCATCAGAAAGAAAGAAAACAGAATATGTCAGAGTGTATTTCACTAAAAGTATCATTTTATAAAACTTAATTCAGTCATATATATGCAAGTATAAAATGCATTTTATGCATCTCTATGAGATGCAGTCAAAAAGCTTGAAAAACATAGATATCGCCCAAAGGAATTCTATACTTTTGGATTTCAAGGTCCAGTAAGTATTCCCCAAGATAACAGAAAGTTGTTCATAGTTGCCACTTTTTAATATATTGAATATAAAGGGCATCAAAAAAAATTTTTACAATCTCCTATTAATATTGTATCATAAAAGGACACTTTTCACATTGTAAAAATAGAACAGAATAAAAGGCTTTATGTGAAACTCACTACACTGCACATATTTTTCTCATTTCCCTATCTTTTGGAACATGAGAACAGAATGCCAGAGGTAGGAATCGACTCACTCAAGGTCAGTCAGTCATCTGTGGTGGAGTGACACTTAACCCACATCTCCTGGCTGTGCTTTCCAAACTCTTCTCAGAATCCTAAGAGATCCCCAGAAAAGAAGCCCAGCAGGTGGGGCCCTGGAACCCCCAACCCTGTTTTATTGGGTGTGACTGCTTCTATAGTATTTCACTGCTAGAAAAAAAAGAATTATTTAAAGCCCTGGGAGGGATGGAATGCTGCCTCCCAGGATAGGACCAGATCATGGAGGTCATTATATTCCAATTTAAATTCAGATTTTTTTTTTTTCCCTTAGTGGGACAAGGGCATTATTTGGGATTTCTGAGCAAGGGAGAGAATAAATTGGGATTGTGTTTAAGGATCATTATTCAGGTGCTAGTGTAACAGCTGGATTGGCTGGGTAGAAACAGCAAGAAACAGAGACAGTAGTCATTTAACCACTGCAGTAGTCTTGGCATGAGGTGGTGAGGGGGGCCCTGCCTGAGACAGCAGAAATGCACAGGACAGTACCCCCAAATTCTCTGGTGTCATGGCCAGTCAGAGCCAGGCCAGAGGCAACTCCTCCAGGCAGTGCCCCATACTTCCTTTTGTTTTTCTTTAATATCTTAATAGCTAACTGCTTGGGCAGCTCTCCCAGGGACATGAGCATAGGGGTGGGACTCAGGAGGTGGGGAAGGGACCCTCACCTGCAGTGCCAGCTGGCAGTCCTCAATCAGTCCCTGTACCAGGTAGTAGCGTGCTTCGCCCAGAAGCTCCCCCAGTTCTCTGGTACTCTCAGGCAGTGGCACGGACCCGTCCCGCAGGTAGTTGAGGATTGTACCAAAGTGGCGGCCGCTCCGGTCAATCAGCACCCAACCTGGTGTGGTGGGGAGAGGCAGGAGGAAGGATAGCTTTGCTAAAGGCTGTGGAGCTACTAAATTTTTATGAAAGAAGGATTCGAAAGCCACAAGTCTTAATACTGATCTGTCTCAAGCCTGTGCCATAGCTAAGAAAATCCCTTTAAAACATCTCCAGTGAGTTCTCCCATAAGCCCCTTTTTAACACAGCCAGCCACAGAGAATTAATTCCCTCCCAAGTCTGTGCTACACTGAGAAGGTTCTCACCATCAGAGAGTTCATACAGATTACCTTATCAATAAACCTCTAACCTCTTGTGCTAATTCTGACCATCCTATTTAATTAGAATGTCCACCCCACCATCCAGTTTACTACCATTTTAACCTTTATATTCTTCCTAGAATATAAAGATATATATTCTTCATTCTATTCTTCATAATATACTTATTGCTATCTGAAATTACATATTTCGCTTTTGTTTTAGCATGTTTACTTGCTTATTCTCCCCCTGCCCCCACAAAAAAAGAAAACTCCGTAAGGCTTAGCTTATCAGATTTGTGTACCAAACTATCTCCCGCACTGGCATTTTACAAATACTTATTGAATAAATAAATTCTTCACCTTCAGGTATTTGAAGGCTGAGCTCTACCTCCCCAAATTTTACTTTCCTGCTCTCACAACCCTCGTTAACCCCTTCTGAATCCACTCCACCTCCACCACCCTCAACCCTGCCACCAAACTTTAAGGTTCCACTTGGGCATATGGGGCCCAGACCTGAATGCAACACTTCGGGAAGGTAAGGGGCTCGCCTGCCAAAGAGAACTGTCCACTCTCCGCTCTGGCGTCCCTGGCAAACCCAAAGCTGCCCTCTCCTTCTACAGTCTGTATTTACAGATGGAGTCCTAGAGTGTAGAGGAACCTCCGTTAGGGGAACGGAGACCGACAAGATCCTCCAACTCTCGGGGATGGCTGTTGGCAGCGCTGAGGTAGAGAGGGGAACAACAGGCTGGGCAGGTGGAAGAAACTGATGAAGGGTGCCTGGAAGGATGTTGTTGGCAGCTGGGCTGGTTCCCAAGTCTTTTGAGCTGAGGCGTGAAGGGTGGGAGAGTCAGTGGGAAGCAGTCATGAAAATTGGGAGCTGACACGTTGAATCACTTACCACAGCGCCCGGCAGAGTAGTTGGAGGGGCGGGGTGGATGGTGCGGCGGGGCGGGGGATGTCCATGAATGTTGGTTACTACTGCTGGGGGTAAAGATCGGGGGAGGGAGGGCGCTCATGACCGAGCCAGGCGAGATGAGACGGGATGTGGGGGCTGGAGGGGGTGAGAATGAACTGACTGGACGGTGGCAGAGAACGGGCATGAGGAGACTGGGCCAGGAAAGACCACGGGAAAGGGAGACGTGGATCTGGAGGACGCAGGACAGTAAGCAAGGGCAGCTCGCGTACCTCCGGCGTCAGTGAGCACCTCCGCGCGGCCGCTGAACATGGCCTTGAGCATGGTGTCCTGTCCCGTGAGGGTGCGCAGCGTCGTGTAGTGCAGCGAGCCGCCCACGTTCAGCTTCACGTACTTGCTGTTCGTGGTCAGTGGCTTGAGACCGGAGGCAGCGGAGCCAGGTTCGAGACCTGAGGGCTTAGGGACTTCCAGGAACGGGGCCTCGGCCGCCTCCGGGCCCGAGGCCTCGGCCGACATGCCTGGTGGTGGCGGCGGGCAGCGATCCTAGGTTCTCTCTGCGCCCCCCGGCCGCTCCCAAAGACCCCGGTCCTGAGCCCTCGGGCCGGACCTCTGGGCCCGCACGCCTCTACACCGCCGCTACTCAAAGACACTGTCCCTCAGACCCATAGCGCCTGCACCGCCCGGAAGCCGGGCGAGCAGCTGCGCAGGCGCGTCAAGCTCCCGCCCCCGACCTCGCGGGGCCGGAAGTGCGGAGCATGCGTAGTGGCCTTGGGCCGTTGGAGGGGTTGAGCGCCGGCTGCCGCGGGTTAGGACGCCGCGGGAAGTGCGGTCCAGTCGCCAGTGCTGGAGGCCCGGTGTAGGAGGCGCTTGGCCACTAGCCTGTTGTGGAAACGGGTGTCCCTGCCGCGTGTCTCTGCTCTCAGAGCGCTTCGTGGGCGTAAAGGGAAAAGTGGCCCAGAGAAGCAGGGGATTGGGCACAGTTTCCCGCCTCCCATCCCCGCGCATTTGACAGACTGAGGGGAGCTGCGAACGAAGCACCAAGGGACGCTCTTAAAGGAGGCTAGAGGGATGTGGCCTCGCAGAGGAGATGGCGGTAGTGCTAGGGCATGCAGGGTGTGAGCAGGGTAAGGTCGTCTTGGAAGGCTTCCCTGAGGAGGTGATACTGAGCTGAAGCTCAGAAGAAGCGGCCCCGTGGAGGTGTGAGGGCGGAGAGTTACTGGCAGAGCCAAGGGCAAATACAAAGACCCTCAGGCCGGAACACACTTGGCATATTTGAGAAGCAGAAAGAAGGTCAGGAGCGGCTGGAGCAGCTGAGCAAAGGCCTTAGAATCCCAGCCGATGTCGTGAGACACCCAACCCCTAAAGAAAGGAGAAGTAAGCTGGGAACACATTGTTGATAAAGTGTGGTGAGAAGTGTTTTTATCCAGTCCCATCCACATTCAGTTGAGAGGCTGATACCTCAGAGATTTAACAATCGACCTGAATGTCTAGCAGACGGATCCTCTGGAGGGAAAACTAAACACAAAGTTGTAGTTTCCGCCTTGCCATCAGTTCACTGTGTGATCAGGCAAGTCACTTCTCTCTGGGCTTGCTTGGTTCCTTTTCTGCTAGTGAGGGGTGCAAATTTAAATGCCAGGAGACAAGGTAGGAGTGTAAATGAGTGGGGCAGACCAGTTACAAGGTACTGGGGAGTCATGAGTCCTGTGGTGATCTGAAGAGCCCATGTTTTACCAAAAGGATTGCCAATTCTGATTTTTCAAATGTAGCTGGTGAAAAAGAGAAAAGCAGCTCATGACAACTGGGAGCTAGTTTGCACTCTTCCTTCAGAAGCCTCAGTGTTGCTAGTAGGGGGCCTGGCACTATTAGCTAGGCTGTGGTGTTGCCTTGTTGAGCATAAACAATTTTACAGAACACCAACATCAGACAAAAACCAGTCGCTGATGGATGGAGAGAAAGACCATTCCATAATCATGCCTGAACACGAAAACGAGAACATTGTCCAGACCACAAAAATGACCAAACACAACCCTCTCCACAGTTTGAGTGACTGCTGCTTCTTTACCAACTACAGCTTTAGCACTGATCCATTCCTCCTAACTTCTAGATAAGAATTATTAAGAAAACCAGAAAGGGGTTTCCCTGGTGGCGTCCCACGTGCCGTGGAGCGGCTGGGCCCCTGAGCCATGGCGGCTGAGCCTGTGCGTCCGGAGCCTGTGCTCCGCAACGGGAGAGGCCACAGCAGTGAGAGGCCCGCGTACCGCAAAAAAAAAAAGAAAGAAAGAAAACCAGAAAGAATTATCCCCACTTCCTGACAGCATCCAACCTAGAGCAAATCTCCCCTTTCTCTAACCCTCCCAGAAAATCATCTAACACAAGCCCCAATCCTGTAATAAGTCCTTTTTAATATGCACTTGCTGAGATGCCCAGAATGGGTTCCCCATGGTGTGCGGTCTCCCTCATTCTACTACAGGTGTGTTCCTAGTAGTCTTTGGCTGGAGGGCATTATCAGAAATGGAGGATCCACAGAGATTCAGCTGAAGCCCTCACTACCTTGGACTGGAACCCTTGACTCTAGTAACAATGTGCACATCTGAGACCCCTCGTGTCTCTAACTATTTGAGGTGCCATCCTGCCCATGGCTGGGAGGTAAGTTCTTGCTGAATTGAGCTCTGATGTTCCGTTGAGACCCTTGAGTGTTGGGATTATTTTGTTTATTTTCCTTGGAGTAAGGTCCTCTTCCATTTTTTTGGTTATCCAATTAGATTTTTATTTTTCCTTGGGGAATTTGTTTTCTGGCTTTCTACATCTATCTGCTCCCATGATTCCCCCCGTCTAGTGTTTTGAATGTTGTTTGTCTGTAAGAGGAAAAGTCTATAGGGAAAGGATGGGTATGTAGCCCTGGATGTCTGAGGGCAACATGAACCTGTTATTTATTGCTCAGTCTCTGGTGGCTGAATACCACTTATCCCTCTAAGAAGTTGGGGATGCCAGCCACTCAGGGGTCATGTAACTAGTTAGCATGCTGCAGTGTCATTTGTTATCAGAATTAACCAGACAAATAACTCCATCAACCAAGGCCCAATAAGTCTGTCCTACAGCCAGCCCTGGAGACTATGGAATTCAGAAGGTATCCTCAAACCAGTGTCCTTTGAATAAACTTTGCCTCAGGTTGCCATTCCAAACCTTTATAAGGACTTCTTCCTCAGTTTTGTCTGTGTCCCTGAGAACTCCTTTTTTTCATTTCTTCTGCCCAGAATCAGGTCATTTTCTCTGGCTTCTGATCAGTGATGACTGGTCTTTGGCCAAGTTCTAGAGATACAAGGTTGCACAGCACTGGCCTTATGAACTCTTATCTCAACTAAAACTGGGCCAAATACCTGATTCCTTCATGTTTTCTCACAATTACACTAGCTCGTACCCTTATCTTTCTAACTGACCCAATTTCACTAGGGACAATTTAGAATTGCAGTGGCCATTTTGAGGAACTTGGGACAAGAACAAGATTCTTTATTTGATAGTTACCTTAGAACAAAAAGATAAGAAATCCTCATGAGGAGATTGTCTTGGTTGTCAAAAAGAGAGATTATTTTGTTTAACATAGGTGATATTTCATTTCCGTACTTTGGAGGTTAATAAATACCGATTTTTAAATTATATAGCTCTTTGAAATTATCAAGTGCCTAAGATATTTTTAAAATTAGGTGGAATGTCACTCTTCGTGTGTGTGTATGTATATGTCAAAATCTGGAGGGTTTTTGCATTTAAACTGTTTTATCTTTACTTGCAGAGGGAACATGGATTAGCTTTTTAGAGTGATAGTTTCATATTTTTCTGAAGTAGCTCCCTCTCACTTTTTTTGCTGTCCATTTTCCTCTCTTGGAAAAGTTTAAAGATTAACTTATCAAAAAAGTATTTCATTGAATGTGCACAATCCAGTTAAATACAGTTGACTCTCGAACAATATGGGTTTGAACTCCACAGTTCCACGTATACGTGAATTTTTTTCAGTAAATACATTGGAAAAAATTGTGGGGGGGATTTGTAACAATTTGAGAAAACGTGTAGCCTAAAAATATCAAAAAAATTAAGAAAAAGGTATATCATGAGTGCATAAATTATAAACAGATAGTAGTGTATTTTATCATTTACTATCATAAAATATACCAAATCTATTATAAAAAGGGAAATTTTGGGACTTCCCTGGGGCGCAGTGGTTAAGAATCCACCTGCCAATGCAGGGGACACGGGTTCAATCCTTGGTCTGGGAAGATCCCACATGCCGCAGGGCAACTAAGCACCTGTGCCACAACTACTGAGCCTGCGCTCTAGAGCCCGTGAGCCACGACTACTGAGCTCGTGAGCCACAACTACTGAATTCCACGTGCCCTAGAACCTGCACGCTGCAACTACTGAAGGCCGCGTGCCACAACTACTGAGCCTGCGTGCTGCAACTACTGAAGCCCGCACACAACAAGAGAAGAGCCCGTGCTCCGCAACAAGAGAAGCCACTGCAATGAGAAGCCCGCACACCACAACAAAGAGTAGCTCCCGCTCGCCACAACTAGAGAAAGCCTGTGCGCAGCAACAAAGACCCAACGTAGCCAAATATATATATATATAAAGAAAAAGTAAAAATTTATCGAAACTCCCACACACAAACATTTACAGACTATACATGGCACTATCGATTACACTAGGTTACCAGAAGGCAGTCATATTGCTGCTTCATTATCAATGCATGAATCATTTTATCTGTAAATAAATATAAATTTCTTTTTCACACTATCTTTTGTTTGGTTTTTTTTTTTAGCTGCGTCGTGCGGCATGCAGGACCTTAGTTTCCTGACCAGGGATCAAACCCATGCCCCTGGCAGTGGAAGCATGGAGCCCTAACCACTGGACCACCAGGGAATTCCCTGTCTTTTCATTTTTGATGTCTAGTGTTACTAATACATTTACTATCTACAATGTTTTGTGTAACATAAGACAGTATTGACGTAGGTACTGACAGATGATTCATCTTGTAAACAGACCATGTAAACATATGGTATCAGTATCGATAAATACAATCAGTACTTTAAGTTTATTTTCTCTTCCTTATGACTTTCTTAATAACATTTTCTCTAGCTTACTTTATTGTAAGAATACATTATATAATACATATAAAAAATGTGTTAAGTGTTTATATTATCAGTAAGGCTATTAGTAGCTAAGTTTGAGGAGGGGGTCAATTGTGCCTTGGGGGGTGGGGGACTGGGGGGTGTTGTTTCTTAAGTTCCTTAACCCCCACGTTGTTCAAGGGTCAACTGTAATCAAAAATGTCTGAAAGAATTGCTAAACTATATATGTTTCCTTTGTGGGCTCTGAAAAGTATATTTATGTAATAGGCTTTGTAATTATAGTTATAGATAAGATAAGGCCTTAGTTCCAAGATAAAAGAAGAGTTTTTGGCATGATCCAGTGTATTTGCATTTTAATTTGCCATGTAAAAATAATGCCAGCACAATATTTTGGTTTGTACAAGATCAGGGTTAGTTTTCTTATGATTTAAACCTTTTTACTTTTTATATTGATTTTATAAGTTAAGTAAATTATCTTAGTTTTCATATATGATTTACCTTTTGAAATTTTTAAAAATACTCACCATGCTGTACATTACATCCCCAGAACTTATTTATCTTTTTTTAAAATTTTATTTATTTTTTACTTTTTTATTTTTGGCTGCGTTGGGTCTTCATTGTGGTGCACGGGCTTCTCATTGTAGTGGCTTCTCTTGTTGCAAAGCATGGGCTCTAGGCGTGTGGGCTTCAGTAGTTGTGGCACGCAGGCTCAGTAGTAGTGGCATGTGAGCTCTAGAGCACAGGCTCAGTAGTTGTGGTGCACGGGCTTAGTTGCTCTGCGGCATGTGGAATCTTCCTGGACCAGGACTTGAACCCATGTCCCGTGCATTGGCAGGCAGATTCTTAAGCACTGCGCCACCAGCGAAGTCCCTAATTATGTTTTAAGGCTTTCAATTTATTACCTATTTGTGTATTTATGTATCTGTGAATGCCTAAATACACATATATGTAAAGGTATATTAATAAATCATTTACTGAAAATTGTTACATGAATAATATATAAAAGGAGGAAAATGAGAATTGGGGCTTTTTTTTTTTAATGTCCAGACTAGTAGAAGTTCCTTCCTTCCTTCCTTCCTTCCTTCCTTTTCTTTCTTTCTTCTTTGGGTCTTCACTGCTGTGCACAGGCTTTCTCTAGTTGCGGAGAGCAGGGAAAGTCTACTCTTTCCTTTTTGTCACTAAAAATATCCTATTAACTCTTGGTGCTTTTTGATATACTCGTAAATCATTTTTTAAAAATTAATTTTGGCTGTGTTGGGTCTTCGTTGCTGTGCGCGGGCTTTCTCTGGTTGTGGCGAGTGGGGGCTACTCTTCATAGCGGTGTGCGGGCTTCTCATTGTGGTGGCTTCTCTTGTTGCGGAGCACAGGCTCTACGCACATGGGCTTCAGTAGTTGTGGCACGTGGGCTCAGTAGTTGTGGCTCACGGGCTCTAGAGCGCAGGCTCAGTAGTTGTGGCTCATGGGCTTAGTTGCTCCGCAGCATGTGGGATCTTCCAGGACCAGGGCTTGAACCTGTATCCCCTGCATTAGCAGGCGGATTCTTAACCACTGCACCACCAGGGAAGACCTTAAATCATTTTTGAAAAGAGTTTTTTTTTTTTTAAGTTAAGTTCCTAATAACCATTGTTGTTCATTGCTGTGTGTTTTTACAATATTGCCTATAAATATATCTTTTCTTTAGATATTTATTTATTACTTATATGTTGTTTCCTCTACAACTATTCTTGATTTTGCCTTTCCTAAATTCAGTCCCCAAATTTAGGCTAATAAAACTATTAGGATATTTTTTTTTGTGCCTAAACTATGTTTGGGTTTCCTAAAATAGCCATCGAATAGCACAAAGATCTGCTCCTTTTTTCTATAAAAAGAACAATAGGAATCATTAGGTTTATCTGCAATTTACCAAATTTAATTAATTCAAAACTATTGTGAGAGCTCTTTTGTCTACTAAACTCACAATTAAAAAAATAATAATAAATTGAAAAGAGAGGGTATCTTTCTAAGTTACTTACACATAAGTAAAGCATATTAATATGAATATATGTCAAGAATTGTATACTTTTCAAGTTAAAAAATAAAGCCTACATATTTAAGCACAGACTAGTATGATAACTGTCTACAAAAAGATCTGTTTCCAGAATTTTAGATTCACAAGCCCCTTCCCTTTTTGTTCATGAAAAGTGTGAACAAGCATTTGGGGTACTGGTCAATTACATGGGGATCATCGGAGGCCTACTGCTTATTTCAGTTTTTTATTAGACCCAGTAGCCAAGACATAGATGCCTCATCTAAGAACTACAGCAACAATAGCAGAGTATGGGAAATTTTCCCTTGATTTGGTTCTAAGGTCTCTACTAACTAAAATGGTTACCCATTCTAAAGACTCTTCTGTTGACAGATAATGTTCAGTACTTCTCAGCTGGTGGCCTATCTGCCTGTGAAATATTATTGTTTCCTTTTACATATCACTGTCCATCACTGCAACTCTGTAAACCCAGCCACCCTCCTAACGTGAAGAAGGAGAAGCCCATGGCTGTTTTTCTTTGTTAGGGAACCGTCAAAACCTGATGTGCTCAGTTTTGTGGCAAGGTGACCGCTGCAGGCTACCTATCTCAGGCAGCCGTGTCAGCTGGCTTCCAGTTGGTTCAGCAAATGCAAGTCCGTGGAAGGAGAATGAAAAGCAGGGGGAAGGGAGAAGCCAGGGCATTTCTCTACCAGCACCCTCCTCCACCCCAACTCCCATATCCACATTAAGTATCATCCCCCATGATGGCAATAGCTCTCACGTGGGTCCAGCTCCCACCAGAAAGGTTGGCCACAGTTCTGGCTTCTACAGGTGACCCTGGCTCTGGGATCTGGTAACACTGCCCTTTGTTCCTCTAGTTCCAGGAGTGGTAACAGCTTTCTTCTGTTGTTAATTTTGGGGTTGCCTCACAGTCTCCTGTTAGGCTTCTCAGCTTTTGGTTACTATACTACTCAGCAATAAAAAGGAACAAACTATCGATACATGCAACAAATTAGTTGGACCTCAAGGGAGTTATACTGAGTGAAAAAAAGTCAATCTCAAAATGTTCCATACTGTGTGATTCTGTTTATACAACATCCTAGAAATTACACAGTTATTGACATGGAGAATGGATTGGTGGTTGCCAAAGGTTAAGACAAGGCTGGGGCGAGGTGGGGTGGGGAGAGGGGATGTGTGACTATAAGGGGATAACACAAGGTATCTCTGTGGTGATGGAACAGTTCTGTATCTTGATTGTGATAGTGGTTACACAAATCTACATGTGATAAAATTCCATGTGTGCATATAACTGTATATATACACACAAATGCAATGAATGTATATGAAACTGATGAAATCTGAATAAGGTCTGTGGATTGTACCAATGTCAATTTCCTGGTTTTGATACTGTACTACAGTTATGTAAGGTGTTACCACTGGGAGAAACTGGGTACATGGTACCCTTTTCATACTATTTTTGCAACTTCTTGTGAATCTAATATTATTTAAAAAAATTTTTTTTAATCCAAAAAGAAAGAGAGATTCCCTGACATCTATAGTAGTCCGTAGAAAATGGACAGCAAATTAAAAACTTGTAGATATTTTTCTGTTATCTAAGGAAGTAGCCATAGTAAAAATGGAGTTTAGCAAGAATGCTTCTTGATATTGCCTGAATAGTAGAGATAAATTGACAACATTGAACCAGCATTGGTGGGGGGTAACTTTAAGGGTATTGCTGAGGATTTTCCAATGCACATCTTACCAACCAGTGACATATTCCTGGTAAGACTGCAAAGGTAGGACATGGACAAGAACCAAAGCCTTGAGGCTCTGTGAACACCTCCAAATAAACTATAAGTATGTTCTAGTTATTGTTTATTCTCAGGGTGGATTGAGACTTTTTCTAGCTGGAGAGCTATGGACATATTAGCAGAGAAAAAATTGCTTGATTTTAAAATTCCCACCGTTGGGGAAAGGGGTCTCAATTTACCTCTCTAGTAACAAAGAGACATATTTCACTGGTACCATTATTTTTAAAAGATTCTTTATACCTTTTACTTGGAAAATACACTGTCCATATCATCCTCTATCTTCAGCAAAAAGAAAGAGAACTAAAGGAATGAAAAAACTCATCATTATCAAAACTCTCAGAAACCCAAAGTTTTGCCATTGCCCTTGATAAAATAAGATCAATTGTGGGTCCCTCCAGGACCCACAGGTTATCTCCTTCTGAGTTAACTGCTCCATGCATTTGGGAATCACTTCCAATCCTAGACTGACCCCATTATACTTACATGACTAACTTCTTCAGGGATTCATATAATACCTCCAGATTTAGCACCAATAGATATAAGCTGCATTTCCAAAACACCCACCTAAGCAGCTCTGCATGATCTGAAACCTGGAGATTTGGTCTTCAGGAAAAGAATCAGAAAAAAACTGCCCTTGAGCCTCTACAAAAAGAACCTTTAACAGATAACTGACATACAATAAAACTCCAAGCTGTTGATCTTTCGGTTCATATTTCCGAAGTGAAAAGATGTACATCACTTACTCCAGAGTACTGGGCATCCGGTCCATTGGGGGACCTCAAACTGAGGATTGTTAGACATTTTCTGTAAGCTGCTGACTGTGGGCAGCTTCTGTCCAAGATGAAGGAAAAAGGTGCTAACCGCACATGTGAATAGCTTCTGCAGAACAAGATTTTTTGCTTCTTCAGTGCCCTCTTCCATACCCTTTGTTCTCCTAGTAATATAGCCTATTATTGTCTTTAACATCCTCTTTAACTGATTAAAAGTTATCTTAATATGGTGTTCCCTATCTTCATCCTGTTACTTTTGACCCCCTGTGGTCTCCTTTCGCTGCTTAAGGAAAAAAAATATGCCGGTGTGTATTTCTCAGACCTTAGGTATTGCTCTGAATTTAACTCATTCCGGGAACCGTTGCCTCCCCATCTAATCCTGCTGACAAAAAAATGTAATAACTTCAAACACTTCAGAAGGTAGATGTCCTTCTACAAGTCCTTTCTTGTCTTAAGTTTTTCTCACATAATTAATTCCAAAGTTCAGTCTTACAAACTTGTTCTTGAATGAAATGCTTCTGCTGAGGTCGTTATAACCCTACCCATAAAACCTAGGTCATTCAAGAATGGGATATAAGGTTGGGGCTATCTTTGCTCTAATAGTCAGTCTATTCTCTTCTGAGACACTCCAGCCTGTTTGCAAGCACTATGTAACTCCACTCAAGGAATCTGTCCACCTCAAGAGTCCAAAAATTGGGTACTCCCAGTACAACCTATGCCTCAGTAGGGTCCGACTTCCTATGCAGACATCAGGCTTTTACCTGTCTGCTGCACTCTAACTTATCCTGTGTATTCAGAGTAATTGTTAAGAGCCTTTCAGATATTTTAAATTACCACTTCTCCAGAAATCTCCAAAATGAGGCAGGCTGTTCAAGAACAGGCTATTCAGGAAAACTCCCAGAAGGGATAACCTACTTCATTATCATGTATGCTGTATGAGCTATACTTCCCAGAGAGGGGTAATAGTACTGGAAAAGGTGATCCAAATCTTGCCTCTAACCTCAGCAGACATCATAAATGCCAACTTCTACTCAGAAGCCCAACAACTAGTTTAAACTTAAATTCATTAACCAAGGGGAAATGTATGCTTTGGCAAACACTGCTCGCTGCACCTGTATAAATACAGGTCAAGTTGAGCAGCCTGTGACTATGCTAAAAAAAAAAAAAAAAAAAAAGTCACTTGAATCGCTATAAAAGGCAAGCTGGACTTTGGGACATGTTTTCATTGCCTGGATTTGATGCTCTAGGCCCCTGTCTTCAGGATCTGTTACAAGGATTAATAACTATTTAGTTTCTGGTAATTTCCTGTGGTGCAGTTGGCTGATGTATTCTGGTCAGAGTTTTAAATGCTACTGTGCAACCATCATCATGTCAGAGGATTTGAGAACTCATTCTGCAACAAAAGGAGAAGGAAAGACTAACCATAGGCTCACTATAGATGTTCTCTTGACAGTCTCCTGATGAACAAAATCTTGGCAATGGTGAAGAGCTGGCTAGTAGGCTAAAGTTCTGAGGCTTGACTCCATCTGCCTTTGGCTAAGAGGGAGACAGAGAAAGAGAAAGCATCCTCTGACAGCCTGGAGCTGGCCTGGCACTATCATCTAGGCCTTGGTGTTGATAGGAGCTAGTATGACACTCACAGCTAGACTGTTGTTTTCTCTTGATAAACATAAACAATTTTACAGAACACCAATATCACAAAGACAAGGCCACTCTGTCACTGTGATGGATCAAGATAAAAACAAGACCACCCTGTCGTTATGTCTGAACACAGTCAAAAACAAGAACATTATCCAAACAACAGAAATGCCAAGTATCCCTATCCTGCCTAATATAAATTACTTCACTTTCTTTATCAGTGATAGCTTTAATCTTGCTCCTTTCTTCCCACCACTTAGATAAAAAGTTTTACGATACCAGTCATAGAACTATTCCCCACTTCCTCACAGCATCCAAATCAGAACAAAGCCCCTTTCCTTGAATCCTTCCCAGAAACCTAACATAAGCTCAAATCCTGTAATAAGTCATTTACAACATCTCTTACTGAGATGCCTCCCAGTTTCTCGTATTGTGTGGTCTCCCTCATTGCAATGAGTCAGTACACCCAAATTTGTTCAATTATAGGTTTGTTCTTGATAGCCTTTGACAGGAGGGCATTGACACTGCAAATTGGACTTTTTTTTTCACTGAAAAGATACTAATTTTTAAAAAATTTATTTATTTTCTTTCTTTCTTTTTTTTTTTGGCTGCATCCAGTCTTAGTTGCGGCACGCGGATCTTCGTTGAGGCATGTGGGATATTTCTTTGTGGCACATGGGTTTCTCTCTAGTTGTAGCGCTGGGGCTTCTCTCTAGTTGTGGCATGTGGGTTTTCTCTCTCTAGTTGTGGCACGTAGGCTCCAGAGCGTGTGGGTTCTGTAGTTTGCGGTACACAGGTTCTCTCATTGAGGCGCGAGCTCAGCAGTTGTGGCCTGCGGGCTTAGCTGCCCCGCGGCATGTGGGATCTTAGTTCCCTGACCAGGGGTCGAACCCCCATTCCCTGCATTGGAAGGAGGATTCTTTACCACTGGACCACCAGGGAAGTCCTGAAAAGATACTGAGTTTTTTT